>NC_074681.1:18318196-18618196 GCF_029448725.1 Salvelinus fontinalis | reverse complement strand
CTGACCTAGTGAGATATACATGGAGGTTTAATACCCTGACCTAGTGAGATATACATGGCGGTTAAATACCCTGACCTAGTTAGATATACATGGAGGTTTAATACCCTGACCTAGTGAGATATACATGGAGGTTTAATACCCTGACCTAGTGAGATATACATGGAGGTTTAATACCCTGACCTAGTGAGATATACATGGCGGTTTAATATCCTGACCTAGTGAGATATACATGGAGGTTTAATACCCTGACCTAGTGAGATATACATGGAGGTTTAATACCCTGACCTAGTGAGATATACATAGAGGTTTAATACCCTGACCTAGTGAGATATACATGGAGGTTTAATACCCTGACCTAGTGAGATATACATGGAGGTTTAATACCCTGACCTAGTGAGATATACATGGAGGTTTAATACCCTGACCTAGTGAGATATACATGGAGGTTTAATACCCTGACCTAGTGAGATATACATGGAGGTTTAATACCCTGACCTAGTGAGATATACATGGAGGTTTAATACCCTGACCTAGTGAGATATACATGGAGGTTTAATACCCTGACCTAGTGAGATATACATGGATGTTTAATACCCTGACCTAGTGAGATATACATGGAGGTTTAATACCCTGACCTAGTGAGATATACATGGCGGTTTAATACCCTGACCTAATGAGATATACATGGAGGTTTAATACCCTGACCTAGTGAGATATACATGGAGGTTTAATACCCTGACCTAGTGAGATATACATGGCGGAGGCTTAATACCCTGACCTAGTGAGATATACATGTCGGAGGTTTAATACCCTGACCTAGTGAGATATACATGGCGGAGGCTTAATACCCTGACCTAGTGAGATATACATGGCGGAGGCTTAATACCCTGACCTAGTGAGATATACATGGCGGAGGCTTAATCAAGCTAGTCGTCTTGACTACGTTCTTATACCATTCTCTCTGGCACCAAAAGTTTAAAAAGTGTTGATAGGGGACAGAATGCGGTCGGATCATCACATAATTGGCATATATATTACTCTTACAGAATTTCCATGTGGGCGAGGACATTGGAAATTTAATCAAAGTCTACTGGATGATAACTTGTTTAGAACTAGGACAGAAGAATTTATAACTGACTTTTTCAGACATAACATTAAATATGCCTTTAGAGGCCATGCAATTCAGTACTCATCTAGAAAACAAAAGCAATTTAGATCAAAATAGTCCATATTAACAAAGGACTAACAGTAGCAATTAAAACTACCATAGAGGCACATAATAAGATAGAGGAAAAACATATATGATAAAAAATAAACTGGATGGAATATGGGGAAAAATGCACCAAATTCTTTTTCAATCTTCAACATAGAAATGCTACAAAAAATATGTATTGAAACTTGTTACAAATAAATTATATTTTGAAAGAGGAAGTACTTTAAGAATATGTTTTTGTTTCATCTCCTCTGTCACGCCCTGACCATAGTTTGCTTTGTATGTTTTATGTTTTGTTTGGTCAGAGTGTGATCTGAGTGGGCATTCTATGTTGTATGTCTGGTTTGTCAATTTCTATGTGTTTGGCCTGATATGGTTCTCAATCAGAGACAGGTGTTTTGCGTTGTCTCTGATTGGGAACCATATTTAGGTAGCCTGTTTTGTATTGTGGGTTGTGTGTGATTGTCTATGTGTAGTGTTTAGTGTCAGCACTATTTGTTATTTAGCTTCACGGTCGTCGTTTATTGTTTTTGTATTAGTTTCGCAAAGTGTTCTCTTTCTATTAAAATCAAGATGAACACATACCACGCTGCATATTGGTCCTCCGATCCTTCAGCTGTGACATCCTCCATCTCCACTAACCGAAGATAATTGTATGGATTTTTTTCCTAATAATAATGTAAAATGAACATCTGTACAGAAAGACTCATGTGAAGGCCAAATTACAGAGGAGGAACTTCTTGATGCAATTAAAGACTTTAAGCCCGGGAAAACTCCAGGGCTGGATGCCATACCAGTGGAGGTATACAAAACCTTTTTTGATATACTCAGAGGACCATTATTAGATTTTTTTAACCACTCCTATATAAATGGTAGATTATCAGACACGCAACAAGAAGGTCTGATTTCATTATTACTGAAACAGTATCCAAGTGGTATATATAAAGATCCAGTTCATTAAAAAAATTGGAGGCCTCTTACACTCCCGTGTTGTGATGCAAATATTCTAGCTAAATGCTTGGCGCATAGAATTAAAAAGGTATTGTTGTATATTATTCATCCAAATCAGACAGGTTTTTTACTTGGACAATACATTGGAGATAATATAAGACAAGTACTGGAAACAATAGAATACTATGAACTTAGGTTGGAGTCATTAAAACTAGTTTTTCAACTACTCCACACATTTCTTGTTAACAAACTATAGTTTTGGCAAGTCGGTTAGGACATCTACTTTGTGGATGACACAAGTAATTTTTCCAACAATTGTTTACAGACAGATTATTTCACTTATAATTCACTGTATGACAATTCCAGTGGGTCAGAAGTTTACATACACTAAGTTGACTGTGCCTTTAAACAGCTTGAAAAATTCCAGAAAATGATGTCATGGCTTTAGAAGCTTCTGATAGGCTAATTGACATGGCCTGTGTAAGCCTAGGTAAGGTGCTCGTCACTGGGCCTGTGTGAGCCTAGGTAAGGTGCTCGTCACTGGGCCTGTGTAAGCCTAGGTAAAGTGCTAGTCACCGGGCCTGTGTAAGCCTAGGTAAGGTGCTCGTCACTGGGCCTGTGTAAGCCTAGGTAAAGTGCTAGTCACCGGGCCTGTGTGAGCCTAGGTAAAGTGCTCGTCACTGGGCCTGTGTAAGCCTAGGTAAAGTGCTAGTCACCGGGCCTGTGTGAGCCTAGGTAAAGTGCTAGTCACCGGGCCTGTGTGAGCCTAGGTAAAGTGCTAGTCACCGGGCCTGTGTAAGCCTAGGTAAGGTGCTAGTCACTGGGCCTGTGTGAGCCTAGGTAAAGTGCTAGTCACCGGGCCTGTGTAAGCCTAGGTAAGGTGCTAGTCACTGGGCCTGTGTGAGCCTAGGTAAGGTGCTAGTCACCGGGCCTGTGTAAGCCTAGGTAAGGTGCTAGTCACTGGGCCTGTGTGAGCCTAGGTAAAGTGCTAGTCACCGGGCCTGTGTGAGCCTAGGTAAAGTGCTAGTCACCGGGCCTGTGTGAGCCTAGGTAAAGTGCTAGTCACCGGGCCTGTGTGAGCCTAGGTAAGGTGCTAGTCACCGGGCCTGTGTGAGCCTAGGTAAAGTGCTAGTCACTGGGCCTGTGTGAGCCTAGGTAAGGTGCTAGTCACCGGGCCTGTGTAAGCCTAGGTAAGGTGCTAGTTACAGGGCCTGTGTGAGCCTAGGTAAGGTGCTAGTTACAGAGCCTGTGTAAGCCTAGGTAAGGTGCTAGTCACTGGGCCTATGCGAGCCTAGGTAAAGTGCTAGTCACCGGGCCTGTGTGAGCCTAGGTAAAGTGCTAGTCACCGGGCCTGTGTGAGCCTAGGTAAAGTGCTAGTCACCGGGCCTGTGTAAGCCTAGGTAAGGTGCTAGTCACCGAGCCTGTGTAAACCTAGGTAAGGTGCTAGTCACCGAGCCTGTGTGAGCCTAGGTAAAGTGCTAGTCACCGGGCCTGTGTAAGCCTAGGTAAGGTGCTAGTCACTGGGCCTGTGTGAGCCTAGGTAAAGTGCTAGTCACCGGGCCTGTGTGAGCCTAGGTAAGGTGCTACAGTCTGAGGACTTGACTCACCCCGTCATTACTAATCAGAGACTTCCATGAGTGTTCCAGTTTCTTGATGACCCTACAGGACAGTAAAGGTAACTGGATGAGAAAAAAAAACTCTGTGATTCATACATCATTATATTAGTACTGGTGCTATTGATTATTGGACATTAGTAGCACAGTGAGCGATTTTGTGAAATTAACCTGTAAGACTGCAGGATGTCGATGATTCCAATAAAAAGAAGGAGTTGTTCCCCTTTACCATCCACTGCAGGAATACCACCCATTCTAGAGAGAGAGAGAGAGAGAGAGAGAGAGAGAGAGAGAGAGAGAGAGAGAGAGAGAGAGAGAGAGAGAGAGAGAGAGAGAGAGAGAGAGAGAGAGAGAGAGAGAGAGAGAGAGAGAGAGAGAGAGAATCTCATGTAGGGGGAAAAGACTTCAAGACACACGGAATCATTGTGTGTGTGTGTTTGCACACTTGTGCCTGTGTGTGTTAAGCTGGACAACTCACGTAGCATCGTGGTCTAGTGTGTCTCTACACGTCTTCCCTCCCTGTATAGACTCCATGGCAGTAGAGTAGAGGGCTCTCTGGGTCACAGGTTTCTTCTCATCGCCCCCTGCTGGTGAGCCCTGGGACTCTCTCCCAGCCTGGCCCAGGTTATGGACCCCAAGCAACAGACTGTAATCCATGATTTTAAAGCTCTCGAGCACCTGGGGTACCACCCATACAGAGAATGGAGGTCAGAATGAATGATAGCAGGAGCTACCAGACAGCACAGACACACACGTCATAATTCCCCCCCCCCCCCCCTTCCACATCTATTCTACATCCCCTCTCCTCCCCCCTCCCCTCACCCTCTCCTCCCTCTCTCTCACCAGCCCATCTCTCTGTAGGGTCTTAAGCAGAGCACCATATGTATCCTGATCCAGTGTCAGTCCGTCCGGTACATCTGATATAAAGTCCAGATCTTTAAAGGTGGGATTCAATTTCTCCCTCTCTTTCTTCGACGCACGCCGTTTATACGTGGAGCCCTTCAGGTCGAACTTGAGGTGCATGCGTACGGCGCGCGGTAACACATTGTTCATGACCACAATACGGATGTTTTTACCACCACACTGGACGCAGTAGAGACCAAAGAACTTAGGAAGCAGGGTCCTCGGGTTCTGATTCAGATTCTAGAGAGAGGAGGAGAGGAAGAGGGGAGAAGAAGAAGAGGAGGAGGGAGAGAAAATTAAAGGGTGCAAAAAATATAATTGTTTGCCTATTTCAGTGTTCTTTTCATGCAACAACAGGAAATCCTACTGGCCATCATATTGAGCAGGACATGAAAAATCCAGTGGATTTCAGAGATATGTCAGTTCAACTAGTTAAACATTTCAGAAACATTTTATTTGGATAGTCCCAAGTAGATGCTTGTGGATAGTTTGTAGATGTTCAATAGGGGGGTCTAATCCTGGACGCTGATTGGTGTCTATTCCACAAGTTACCACCGGCTAAATCTTTGACTTTAAAATGCCTATTTACTCTGTTCCATCTGACTGCGCAATCCACTGTCTCATCAGCCCAGCCAGGTAATTTATAAACTTCATCTCCACTATAAAAATCATCTAGACATTATCTCCCATTTCTTTTAGAGTAGCAATTGGTTTTCAATAGCGGAGATTTTTAAAATCTTGCTGTCTGTCTCTCCAACATTTGCAACATTGTCGGTCTAGGGACGAGACAGACAGACAGACAGGCAGCTTTTCTCAGCCAATTGAAATCATGAATCAGCTACATTTTTATGGATATATACAAATTAATGTCAAATTATATACAAAAACAGGTCAAACGAAACGAAAAGCAATTCGTTTGCAGTCTTTCCAGCTTCAGTTTGAAGTGATTGTGTTAGCTGTGTTGTAGGCTAGCTCCTCTGAACAACAGTGTCCTGACGAGAGAGCACATTTCCTATGCCAAGTGAAATCGTGCATCATTAGCTCATTGTTATGGATGTATGCAAATAAATGTCACTAGAAAACAGCTTAAACAAATGCAGCAACTTTGCTGTTATTCTGGCTGCACTGTTTGACCTGAACGTAAATTAGCCGTAGTTGGCTAAGCAAGGGGTAAGAACGTTGCCAGCCAGTACGACAATAGAACATTTAGAATGAACCACTGGGTCGCATCCATCACAGGAGGTTGGTGGCACCTTAATTGGGGAGGACGGGCTCGTGGTAATGGTTGGAGCGGAATTAGTGGAATGATACCAAATACATCAAACACATGGTTTCCATGTGATGCCATTCTATTTGCTCTGTTCCAGCCATTATTATGAGCCGTTCTCCCCTCAGCAGCCTCCTGTGGCATCCATAGATACAGAACAAAAAGAACTAGGTCGCGTCTCTGGCAACCGAACCGATAGATTGAACAACCAGCCGTCTTGGGTAGCTACCCTAAATTTGTGTCAGGACTATATCTTGTGGAAGGATGAAATGGTATGAATAAATTGATTGCCATAAACGTTTTTAATGGAAATATGTCAATCATTATTTTAATATGTTGGTAATCCGTTGTATAAAAATGACAATGCCCTCGAAGCCGGTGATTGGAGGATATATTGTCATGGTTTGCCAATTATATCCTCCAAACACAGGCTTCTCAGGCATTATCACTTAAACAACATACCCTATATATACAAAAGTATGTGGACAACCCTTCAAATTAATGGATTCAGCTATTTTAGCCACACCCATTGCTGACAGGTTTATAAAATTGAGCACACAGCCATGCAATCTTCATAGACAAACATTGGCAGTAGAATTGCCTTACTGAAGAGCTCAATGACTTTCAATGTGGCACCATCATAGGATGCCACCTTCCCAATAAGTCAGTTCATCAAATTTCTGCCCTGCTAGAGCTTCCCCGGTCAACTGTGAGTGCTGTTATTGTGAGGTGGAAACGTCTAGGAGCAACAACAGCTCAGCCGCGAAGTGGTAGACCACACATTATATTTGTAACATGCACCGAATGCACCTTAACCAACAATGCAGTTCAAGAAATAGAGTTAATAAAATATTTACTAGAAAAACAAAAGTTTAAAAAAAATGAATGAATCAAAACGTAACACAATAAATGTACATAACAATAATGAGTCTATATACTGTACAGGGGGCAAAGTGATTATGCATAGATAATAAACAGCGAGTAGCAGCAGTGTAAAAACAAGGGGGGGAAATGTAAATAGTCTGGGTGGCCATTTGATTAGTTGTTCAGCAGTCTTATGGCTTGGGGGTAGAAGCTGTTAAGGAGCCTTTTGGACCTAGACTTGGCGCTCCAGTACCGCCTGCAGTGCGGTAGCATCTTCCTATGACATCGGGTGCTGTAGGTGTCCTGGAGGGCAGGTAGTTTGCCCCCGGTGATGCGTTGTGCAGACCACACTACCCTCTAGAGAGCCTTGCGGTTGAGGACGGTGCAGTTGCCGTACCAGACGGTGATACAGCCCGACAGGATGCTCTCGTTTGTGTATCTGTAAAAGTCTGTAAAAGAGTCGCTGATGCGCTTTCTTCACCACGCTGTCTGTGTGGGTGGACCATTTCAGTATGTCAGTGATGTGTACGCCGAGGAACTTTCCACCTTCTCCACTACTGTCCCGTCGATGTGGATGGCATGGTGAAGTTATTACTTACACTTTGGATGGTGTATCAATACACCCAGTCACTACAAAGATATAGGCACCCTTCCTAACTCAGTTGCGAGAGAGGAAGGAAACTGCTCCTGGATTTCACTATGAGGCCTATGATGACTTTAAAACAATTACAGAGCTGCTTACCAAGATGAGTTACAGTTTTGACTTAAATCTACTTGAAAAACTATGGCAAGAATTGAAAAATGTCTGTGTAGTAATGATCAACAACCAAGTTGACAGATCTTGAATAATTTTTTTAATAATATTGTGAAAATATTGTACAATCCGGATCATTGTGTTGCTGCATGACCCAGCTGCACTTTAGCTTCAGCTCACTGATGGATGACCTGACATTCTCATATATAATTCTCTGATACAGAGCAGAACTCATGGTTCCTTCTATTAAAGCAAGTGGTCCAGGTCCTGAGGTAGTAAAGCATCCCCAAACCATCACACTACCACCACCATGCTGACCGTTGGTATGAGGTTCTTACTGTGGAATGCAGTGTTTGGTTTTCGGCAGATATAATGGGACCCATCTCATCCAAAAGGTTCTACATTTGACTCATCTTTCCATAGAACATTCTTCCAAGAGTCTTGATGATCATCCAGGTGCTCCCAGGTGCTTTTTAGAAAACGTGAGTCAACCAGAAATGGAACAAATACTTTTTCACGGCACTGTATGTAAATTAGATATTTTCAATATATTTGAAAAAATGCCTAAAAATATGTTTTCACTTTGTCATCATGGGGTCTTGTGTGTAGATGTGTGAGAAACAAAATAAATGTAATCCATTTTAAATCCAGGCTGTACCACAACAAAATATGGAATAAGTCAAGGGGTATGAATACTGTCTGAAGGCACTGTAGTGCAGTTGATAGTATGACCATCTGTAGATCATCTACTTGAGACTATCCAGATAAAATTGGACCAACATTTCCCCTTCAAAATTATTAGAAATAAGAAATGTCTGGGAAATTAATGTTCATTAAACCATAAATTGATATAAAAACAAGAATACTGTACTGTCGTTTTATTGATAAGCTTGCTATACGTTATATAAACTTTATTTAGATAACAATATTAACAAGAAAATGCTCTTGCAGATTCTGCCTAGAGCGACCCTGGCTCCTGGTCCACACACCTGACAGACGTGAGTCGGCTGGACTCAAAGCCTCTGGTCGTGTGTGTGCTTTAGGCGTGTGTCTTAGTAGTGTGCTTAGCCTCATTAGTGTCACAGCTGACCATAGGTTAACCCCAGGGGCCAAGGGTCAAAGTGACCAACACAAACACACACACACACTTTTTATTTATTAGAATGACGGAGGAGCTTGTGACAGACTAACCATGTAGTATCCAGGAAGTAGTTTCTGCAGAAACTCCGCCTCCTTGGCATTGACTGTTTTGATGATGAACTCGTCGTCCCTGGTTACGTAGAATATGGAGCCGCTGGCCCCCGGGTTGGACAGCTCGATCAGTGGCTCGTTACATAGAGAGTACTGGAGAGACAGCATAGATATATACACACAGGTTAGGTCAGTGGGTGGTAGAGATAGCATAGAAAATGGCACCAACACTGGAGTGGTTCAGATAGGGCACTTTACATGGTGCTTCAGATCTTCATTAGGCACTTTGCAGGGTTTCTACTTTCTGCAGACACCTGACGTGGAGTCTGGAAGGCCAGATAAACACAAGGGCTTAACAAGCTTAAGGGGAGAGTGTGAAGATCCTCTCAGTCTCTACACAAGTATAAGATACCCCGTATTCAGAAAAACTGAGAATGTTGCGCTATGTATTCCTCATGCTGGATTAATGCAATGAGACTAAAACATTACTATTTCCTGTAAGTGTAAAATCATGCATAGAAAACCCATAGATACGCATAGAAACAGATACACAAAAAGTTGTTTCTGATTAGGCCTATACTGTACCTGACTGTCTACTGTTATCAGCTTGGAGCTTTAAAAAGAAAGTCTTAATCTGCTAATCTCCATCTGGTGCAGGTAGAGTGTGATTTTATAGGAGTGACTGTGTGTGCACGTATGTATGTGCACGTATTTACAGTATGTGTGTAAGAGTGTAAATGTACACTCAGTGTACATATGCATAGATTGCTGCATTAATCCAGCACATTCCTAACACCTTCCTAATATTGAGTTGCACCCCTTTTGCCCTCAGAACAGCCTGAATTCGTCGGGGCATGGACTCTACATGGTGTTGAAAGCGTTCCACAGGGATGCTGGCCCATGTTGACTCCAATTCTTCCCACAGTAGTGTCAAATTGGCTGTTGCTTGTGAAAAACTCAGCAGAGTTGCAGTTGTTGAGACACCCAAACCGGTGCGCCTGGCACCTACTATCATACCCTGTTCAAAGGCACATAAATATTTTGTCTTGCCCATTCACCCTCTGAATGGCACACATACAGAATACATGTCTCAATTGTCTCAAGGCTTAGAAATCCTTATTTAACCCGTATCCTCTCCTTCATCTACACTGATTGAAGTGGATTTAACAAGTGACATCAATAAGAAAACATAGCTTTCACCTGGATAGTCTGTCATGGACAGAGCAGGTGTTCCTAATGTATTTCTGTGCATTTCTGTGTGTGTGTGCATGCGTGCGTGCGTGCGTGCGTACATGCGTGCGTGCGTCCGTGCGTGTGTGTGTGTGTGTGTGTGGCCAGAGGACGGTGAAGCCAGACTGGATGTAACCAGGGGTTATGTTTCCTTGATAAATCCACAGGATGTCAAGTTAGTTATGCATTTAATCACCTGATGTAGGACACTATATTTAAAAGTGCAAAATGCAGAAATCGCTCCGCCATTTCCTGGTGGGAAATAGTCCGCCAATTCTAATAGTTTGCCTAATTACAGTTTGCAACAAAACAAGTTGTCATTGTGTAGAGAAATCATTGTACCATCTAAACCGCTGTGAAATATATTTTCCATAACCCAAAGTACTTTCAGCTGTTTGAAGCTGGTATACAAAACAGCAAGTAAAAGACGCTAAAATGAAACATAAGAATGCGAAGCATAGAAATAGCGCACATAGAACATATCTACCGCTTCTTAGACTTGCTTTCAATGAGAATGGCAGAGCTATAACTCACATTTCTATGTGAATTTGGTCAGGACGCCCAGAAAGTTACATATTGCAGCTTTAACCTAGGTATTAACAAGACTATCTGTAGTGCTATATTTATTGAGGTTACTATGGTTACTGTCTCTCACCAGGTAGTCATCTGGTCGGATCCCAAACAGTTCTCGGAAGTAGCGGAAGGCCACGGGGGCATAGGTCTTAAACCTGAAGTCTGGGTAGTGATGGGCAGGAGTCAGGTTACTGCCCTCACTGGAGAGAAGATGGGAGTGAGGATGAGAGGCAGAAAGAGAGAAAGAGTTATTGTACTAGAGAGCATTTCACTTTGTAGGTGGTTTGAGTGACTATCCACACACCAAAAACAAAAACAACCCCTCCCCATTTGTAAACACACACATCTGCCATCCACACACACACACAAAGTCAGACACACATCTGCCATCCACACACACACACACACAAAGTCAGACACACATCTGCCATCCACACACACACACAAAGTCAGACACACATCTGCCATCCACACACACACACAAAGTCAGACACACACCTGGGAAAGAAGATGCTCTCCACCACGTAGAAGTCCTGCATGAGGACATCTCTCTCTGGCTTGGAGCTCAGGTTGCCCACCGTGTAGCCGATGCCCAGCTGGATGGCACCTTTCAGGGCAGAGGACGTGGTCTGGAGGGCACAGGCAGGCATGTTACAAACCACAAGTCACCAAAATAGATCCATGAAAATGAAAATGAGGGAGGAAAATGATAAGAGGAGGACTGGTGAGATAGGAAAAGTCAAAGAAGTACAGAACGGTCTGGGGATAGAAGAAGAAGGAAGAAAATGCAGGAGAGGGATGGAGGAGAGGAAAGGAGTAGTGTACCTTCTTATAGGTGGTCTCTCCAGAGGCATCTACTCTCCTGTGGCCGATCTTCTTCTCCTGACCTGGGCCTAGACCCTGAGCTGTGGGGGACGGCATCTGACAGAGAAGAGGGGAGACTGGCTTTACTTGTGGGTTACTTACATTGCATGCTGTACTGCATAAAAACATATGTAATTTTAGGTGTGTGTGTGTGTGTGTGTGTGTGTGTGTGTGTGTGTGTGTGTGTGTGTGTGTGTGTGTGTGTGTGTGTGTGTGTGTGTGTGTGTGTGTGTGTGTGTGTGTGTGTGTGTAACTAGCCCTCACCTCACTAGTTATTGTAGACCCCCTACGACCAGTGTCTTTTGTTGATAAACAGAGAAGAGAGAAAAAGAGAACATCAATGCATGATTTAGGCCTAATTGTGAGATACATACATGAACCAGGATTAAAGGCACCAGTATGCACCTGTTATTACCAGGAGGGTATAAAATACCAAAATCAAGCTACGTACATCTATGTTTCTATACTATATCTCTACTACTATTAAAGGTGTATTTCCTCTGGGAAACATCAGCTAGAGGGGTGTAGTGAAGAATAATTATGGGCCAACCCAAGTCTACGATCACCAGTGTTGGACACCATACACAACACACACTGACATTACCGACACACACTCACACACACATCAACCTGAGACTTGACCCATGCTGCCCTAACCATACAATGCTGGACTCCTGCCCTCGTTGGCAGCCAAGTGCAGATGGTCATCACTTACCAACCCAACAAGGTGTCACACACACACACACGGACCTATCCATCAAATGCATTATATTATGTTTGTATTATTCACACCTGTTTCAAATCAAATCAAATGTTATTTGTCACATGCACCGAATACAACAGGTTACCTTACATTGAAATGCTTACTTACAAGCCCTTAACCAACAATGCAGTTTTAAGAAAATACCTAAAAAAAGTTAGAAATTAAAGTAGCGAATAAAGAGCAGCGGTAAAATAACAATAGTGAGGCTATATACAGGGTGTACCGGTACAGAGAAAATGTGCAGGGGGCACCGGTTAGTCGAGGTAGAGTTATTAAAGTAACTATGAATAGATAATAACAGAGAGTAGCAGCAGTGTAGAAGGGGGGGGGGGGGGGGCAAGGCAAATGGTCTGGATAGCCATTTTATTAGATGTTCAGGAGTCCTTTGGCTTGGGGGTAGAAGCTGTTTAGAAGCCTATTGGACCTAGACTTGGCATTCCGGTACCACTTGCCATACGGTAGCAGAGAGAACAGTCTGTGACTAGGGTGCCTGGAGTCTTTGCCAATTTTTAGGGCCTTCCTCTTACACCGCCTGGTATAGAGGTCCTGGATGGCAGGAAGCTTGGCCCGGGGGATGTACTGCGCCGTACGCACTACCCTCTGTAGTGCTTTGCGTTCGGAGGCCGAGCAGTTGCCATACCAGGATACACTCGATGGTGCAGCTGTAGAACCTTTTGAGGATCTGAGACATGCCAAATCTTTTCAGTCTCCTGAGGGGGAATAGGTTTTGTCATGCCCTCTTCACGACAGTCTTGGTGTGTTTGGACCATGTTAGTTTGTTGGTGATGTGGACACCAAGGAATTTGAAGCCCTCAACCTGCTCCAATACAGCCTCATCGGTGAGAATGGGGGCGTGCTCGGTCCTTCTTTTCCTGTAGTCCAGAATAATCTCCTTTGTCTTGATCACGTTGAGGGAGAGGTTGTTGTCCTTGTACCACACTACCAGATCTCTGACCTCCTCCCTATAGGCTGTCTCGTTGTTGTCGGTGATCAGACCTACCACCGTTGTGTCATCGGCAAACTTAATGATGGTGTTGGAGTCGTGCCTGACCGTGCAGTCATGAGTGACAGGGAGCACAGAAGGGGACTGAGCACACACCCCTGAGGGACCCCCGTGTTGAGGATCAGTGTGGCGGATGTGTTGTTACCTACCCTGGCCACCTGGGGGCGGCCCGTCAGGAAGTCCAGGATCCAGTTGCAGAGGGAGGTGTTTAGTCCCAGGGTCCTTAGCTTAGTGATGAGCTTTGAGGGCACTATGGTGTTGAACGCTGAGCTTTAGTCAATGAATAGCATTCTCACATAGGTGTTCCTTTTGTCCAGGTGTGAAAGGGCAGTGTGGAGTACAATAGAGATTGCATCATCTGTGGATCTGTTGGGTCAGTACGCAAATTGAAGTGGGTCTAAGGTTTCTGGGATTATGGTGTTGATGTGGAGCCATGATCAGCCTTCCAAAGCACTTCATGGCTACAGACGTCAGGTCTACGGGTTGGTAGTCATTTAGGCAGAATACCTTAATGTTCTTGGGTACAGGGACTATGGTGGTCTGCTTGACAGGGACTATGGTGGTCTGTATTACAGACTCAGACAGGGAGAGATTGAAAATGTCAGTGAAGACACTTGACAGTTGGTCAGCGCATGCTCAGAGTACATGTCCTGGTAATCCGTCTGTCCCTGCAGCCTTGTGAATGTTGACCTGTTTAAAGGTCTTACTCACATCGGCTGTGGAGAGCGTGATCACACAGTCGCCTAGAACAGCTGACGCTCTCATGCATGTTTCAATGTTACTTGCCTCGAAGCGAGCACACTATTTAGCTCGTCTGGTAGGCTTGTGTCACTGGGCAGCTCTCGGCTGTGCTTTCCTTTGTAGTCTGTAATAGTTTGCAACCTCTGCCACATCCAAGGAGCATCGGAGCCAGTGTAGTACGATTCGATCTTAGTCCTGGTTCGTCGGAGGGCATAGCGGGATTTCTTATAAGCTTCCGGGTTAGAGTCCCGCTCCTTGAAAGCGGCAGCTCTACCCTTTTGCTCAGTGCGGATGTTGCCTGTAA
This sequence comes from Salvelinus fontinalis, assembly GCF_029448725.1. Lineage (NCBI taxonomy): Eukaryota > Metazoa > Chordata > Actinopteri > Salmoniformes > Salmonidae > Salvelinus > Salvelinus fontinalis. The sequence continues at coordinate 18,603,962 of NC_074681.1, read as the reverse complement.
TCCATTGCTTCTGGTTGGGGTATGTACGTACAGTCACTGTGGGGACAAATTCCTCGATGCACATATTGATGAAGCCAGTGACTGATGTAGTGTACTCCTCAATGCCATCGGAAGAATCCTGGAACATATTCAGTCTGTGACAGCAAAACAGTCCTGGAGTTTAGCATCTGCTTCATCTGACCACTTTTTTATTGCCTGAGTCACTGGTGCTTCCTGCTTGAATATTTGATTGTAAGCAGGAATCAGGAGGATAGAATTATGGTCAGATTTGCCAAATGGAGGGCGAGTTAGAGCTTTGTACGCATCTCTGTGTGTGGAGTAAAGGTGGTCTAGAGTTTTTTTCCCCTCTGGTTGCACATTTAACGTGCTGATAGAAATTAGGGAAAACTGATTTAAGTTTCCCTGCATTAAAGTCCCCGGCCACTGGGAACGCCCCCTCTGGATGAGCGTTTTTCTGTTTGCTTATGGCGGTATACAGCTCATTGAGTGTGGTCTTAGTGCCAGCATCGGTCTGTGGTGGTATGTAGACAGCTACATAAAATACAGATGAAAACTCTCTATGTCACGCCCTGGCCTTAGTATTATTTGTTTTATTTATTATTTTAGTTAGGTCAGGGTGTGACATGGGGTATGTGTGTATTTTGGGGGTATTATATGGTAGAGGGGGTGTTTGTTGTAGTTTATGGTTTTGTGTTGAGTGTATGTGTCTAGCTGTGTCTATGTTGGGTGTAGTTCTAGGAAAGTCTATGGTGGCCGGAATGGGTTCTCAATTAGAGACAGCTGATTTCGGTTGTCTCTAATTGGGAGCCATATTTAAGGCTGCCATAGGCTTTAGCTGTTTGTGGGTCATTGTTTGTGTATATGTATAGTTCGACGTAAGTAGTTTGTGTGTGCACTTACGTTTGAAGTTTTCACGATCGTTTGTTGTTTTCGTTAGTGTTGTATAAGTGTGTCGTGTTCATCTTCGTCGTTGTTATTAAAAAGAAGATGTATTCAAATCATGTTGCGCCTTGGTCCTCTCGTTCATGTCAACACGATCGTGACACTCTAGGTAGATAGCTTATCATGAGACACTCTACCTCAGGCGAGCAAAACCTCAAGACTTCCTTAGATATCGTGCACCAGGAGTTGTTTACAAATATACATAGACTGCCACCCCTTGTCTTACCGGAGGATGCTGTTCTATCCTGTCGATAGTGTGTACAACCCACCAGCCGTATGTTATATTCATGTCGTCGTTCAGCCACAACTCGGTGAAACATAAGATATTACAGTTTTGAATGTCCCATTGGTAGGATATGCCTGCTTTGAGTTCGTCCCATTTATCCAGCGATTTTACGTTGGCTAACAGTACGGATAGCAAAGGCAGATTTGCCACTCGTTGCCTGATCTTCACAAGGCACCCCGAACTCCTTCTGCAAAATCGCTGACTCTTTCTCCTGCGAAAGACGGGGATGAGGGCTTGTTCGGGTGTCTGGAGTAAATCCCTCCCATCCAACTCGTTAAAGAAAAATGATTAGTCCAAATGTGAGTAATTGCTGTTCTGATGTCCAGAAGCTCTTTTCAGTCATAAGAGACGGTAGCAGCAACATTATGTACAAAATAAGTTACAAACAATGCGAAAAAACAAACAAATAGCACGGTTGGTTAAAAGCCAATAAAACGGCAGCCATCCTCTCCGGCGCCATTACTGTTTCTAAGCTAGAACAGGTTAGTTAACTAATGCTGATGCCCAGAATTCAAATAACAAATCCACAAATGAAATCAGAATACCCACTGGTAGTACCATCAGGGCTAATCTTCCTGGATATGTACAAGCACAGCCAGACTCAACCCAAGAAACACTTCTGGTTGTACTTACAGTAATACCTTTAACACTTATCAGTGCAAACCTTGAGTTTGCGTAAACACATCTACCCTTTAAGAGTTTTGAATGTCTCACTCACCTCTCTGTCACTCAAGTCTGAAGGTAAAATGGTACTGCAGTTGCTGCTACCAAAAACACATTCAATAATACAAACCTGGCGCTAGTTGTTGTCTGCAGCTGACGTAGATCAAATCTATTTCTAGAGTAGATCAGTCCTGACTCTTTAATCTGAACTCCCTGTCATTGGTTGACACCACCACCGTCTCCCAGGAGACCGGATGCAGTGAGCAGCCAATCAGAGTGCAGGATTAAGAGAGGCGTCAGCTACTGGAACAACAAGCTGCAGGAAGTTGGCCCGCATCGGAGGTGAGTGAGTGAGTGAGTGAGTGAGTGAGTGAGTGAGTGAGTGAGTGAGTGAGTGAGTGAGAGAGAACATTCAACAAAACATCCAGAAAGACAGAACATTCAACAGACAGAACATCCAGAAAGACAGAACATTCAACAGACAAAACATCCAGAAAGACAGAACATTCAACAGACAGAACACTCAACAGACAGAACATTCAACAGACAGAACATTCAGAAAGACAGAATATGCAGAAAGACAGAACATTCAACAGACAGAACATTCAACAGACAGAACATTCAACAGACAGAACATTCAGAAAGACAGAACATTCAGAAAGACAGAACATTCAACAGACAGAACATTCAGAAAGACAGAACATTCAGAAAGACATAACATCCAGAAAGACAGAACATTCAGAAAGACAGAACATTCAGAAAGACAGAACATTCAACAGACAGAACATTCAGAAAGACAGAACATTCAGAAAGACAGAACATCCAGAAAGACAGAACATTCAGAAAGACAGAACATTCAGAAAGACAGAACATTCAGAAAAACCGAACATCCAGAAAGACAGAACATTCAGAAAGACAGAACATTCAGAAAGACAGAACATTCAGAAAGACCGAACATCCAGAAAGACAGAACATTCAGAAAGACAGAACATTCAGAAAGACCGAACATCCAGAAAGACAGAACATTCAACAGACAGAACATTCAACAGACAGAACATTCAACAGATAGAAAATTCAGAAAGACAGAACATTCAACAGACAGAACACTCAACAGACAGAACATTCAACAGACAAAACATTCAACAGACAGAACATCCAACAGACAGAACATTCAACAGACAGAACATTCAACAGACAGAACATCCAACAGACAAAACATTCAACAGACAAAACATTCAACAGACAGAACATTCAACAGACAGAACATTCAACAGACAGAACATTCAACAGACAGAACATCCAGAAAGACAGAACATTCAACAGACAGAACATCCAGAAAGACAGAACATTCAACAGACAGAACATTCAACAGACAGAACATTCAACAGACAGAACATTCAACAGACAGAACATCCAGAAAGACAGAACATTCAACAGACAAAACATCCAGAAAGACAGAACATTCAACAGACAGAACATCCAGAAAGACAGAACATTCAACAGACAAAACATCCAGAAAGACAGAACATTCAACAGACAGAACACTCAACAGACAGAACATTCAACAGACAGAACATTCAACAGACAGAACACTCAACAGACAGAACATCCAGAAAGACAGAACATCCAGAAAGACAGAACATTCAACAGACAGAACATCCAGAAAGACAGAACATTCAACAGACAGAACATTCAACAGACAGAACATTCAACAGACAGAACATCCAGAGAGACAGAACATTCAACAGACAGAACATTCAGAAAGACAGAACACTCAGGAAGATGGTGGAACACTCAGATGGAACACAAACAGAATGGAACACCCAAACAAAACCTTCAGACAGAACCCTCAGGTAGCCCGTACCCAGATATTACCTCTGTGCTGTAGGATTAAGGTCAGGACATAATGTGCTGAGGAGCTATACTCAAAGGCAACCTATCACCATACTACAGTATACAATACTACTGTATCAGGGTCAACGTAGTCTCGCGTTACCAGACTTCCAAGTCTCGTTCATCACTCGGTTATTCAGAAGCAACGTGAGAAAGTTGTAAATCTAGATTTGGATCAATGCCTTAGACACTGGCATCCTTTTATGCTCGAAGGTTGTTTTTGTAATATAGATTGAAAAAGCAGAATGTTTCAGATCATAAAATGACTGATTAAGTTTCCAGAGGCGGCATAATTTCCAGAGATTGTACTGGAATGTATTAAATTAAACTGTTAGGCGTGAGTGTGTGTGTGTGTGTGTGTGTGTGTGTGTGTGTGTGTGTGTGTGTGTGTGTGTGTGTGTGTGTGTGTGTGTGTGTGTGTGTGTGTGTGTGTGTGTGTGTGTGTGTGTGTGTGTGTGTGTGTGTGTGTGCGTGCGTGCGTATGAGAGGTGGTATAAAGAGGATTAGGCCTCTCACTGTCCGTCTCACAATATGGCCGCCTTATGCCGAGTGTTACTGAGACATAAACAAGAGTTGGGTAAGATTGTCTAATAGCACAACACTGCCGTCTAGGTGATAGAGCAGTTATAGACACACCCCCACACACGCATGTAAACACACACACTGAACAAATCCACATTCTCTACCGTTCAAGCTCATTCAAGTCGAAATCGGACACCTTCAGCCTTGAGTAGTGTTGTGCTGGTGGAAGTCAGAATGCTCAGCTACAATATGTATAAAAGCGATAATAAGCTATTTCAAATAGCCTTACACTGGAATTCTGCATTCTGAAACATAGTGCCTCACAAATATGCCCTGAGTGAATAACTATGGGGTTATATTCACATGAACAGACATATAAATGTATCGTATCGCATCATCTCAGTCACCATGGCTCAGTGGTCACTGTTACTGTGTGTCTGTCTTGCTACTGTCTTGTGTAATAATCATACATTATGTTTTATAATCCAATCCACTCTTTAGGGTTAATAGAGAATGGAGAAAAGAGAAGAGAAAAGGGAAGAGAGAAAGAGATGAGAAGAGAGTGTAAAGAATATACTAGAGAAAGTGAGAGAGGGGAAAAGAGGAGAGAGGGGGGGGGGGAAGAGGAGAGAGAGAGTGAGGGAGTAAAAAGAGAGAGAGTGGCTAAAGGTCTGCTGGATGCGGAGTGGACCAGATGCCAGTCTCTAGCACTGTCACTAGTCTAAGTGCTGCTGGTAAATGTCAATGCACAATTCCAGAACTTTCATTACGCACACCTGGCCCCAATACCAGGGAGTGGCAGGTTGCCTAGTGGTTAGAGCGTTGGACTAGTGACCGAAAGGTTGCAAGATCGAATCCCTGAGCTGACAAAGTAAACATCTGTCGTTCTACCCCTGAACAAGGCAGTTAACCCACTGTTCCTAGGCTGTCATTGAAAATAAGAAATTCTTCTTAACTGACTTGCCTAGTTATATAAAGGTTAAAAATAAATAAAACAATTCCTAGTAATTGTGTCCTTGGTTTACCATTGTCCTGTCGATTATTGTTACAATGTCCGTTGGTTCGTGAAAGTACCTGTGCTATGTTGATTTGGCTTTCATGCCACGTATATTGTGCAAATGATTACGGGTCTCGTCCCGTGTGATAATCATTGTGCGATTGTGTTATTTATTCAAGGTACTCCTCGCTCTTTTGTTTGGGTGTCAATACTGTGTTTTGTAATAGTGTTTGTTTGGTCTTCGTCCAGTGCCTTTACACGGCACGCTGTAATTTGGGTAAATGTAAAACCCCCGTTACGCATTCCTGTGCCTGTCTCCCGATCCCTTATACCCGCGTGACAGTAAACTGATTATCAGGGCTGTTTCTTTGTGCGTGTGTGTGTGTGTGTGTGTTGAGGGAAATGCTGCTTCTCTACAGATGGAAAACTGTGAAAATGCAATGGTGAATTGACTGCAATGTCAAGAGTAGAGGTAACTGCCAAAATATTGGAAACACTTGAGTAAAAGAGGGATACAAAGTATATTGAAAGTAGCAATTACCATCCCATCATGCTTAGGGTCATGTATAAAAATGCTGGGCAGGCCATTATTTTGGTTCCCATGACTATGCCCCCATAGGATGACAATGCCCCCATTCACAGGGCATGCGTGGTCACTGAACGGTTTGATGAGCATGAAAACAATGTAAACCATATGTCATGGCCGTCTTAGTCACCAGATCTCAACCCAACTGAACACTTATGGGAGATTCTGGAGCGGCGCCTGAGACGGGATTTTCCACCACCATCAACAAAACACCAAATTAAGGAATGTGCCACAGTGCATCGAAGCTGTTCTTGTTCATGCTGGCCCAACGCCCTATTAAGGCACTTTATGTTGGTGTTTCCTTTATTTTGGCAGTTACCTGTATGTGGAACTATGAACACAAATACTGCTGTTGCCCATTAAATGTCCATTTACTCCATGTGCAATATGGAATCTGCCATGGCATTCAACTTTTCATTGTTCATTTATTCAAACACTGGAGCCTGTCTCCTCCCCTTCATCCTCCCCTGATAATTGAAGTGGATTTAACAAGTGACATCAATAAGTGATCATGGCTTTCACCTGGACAGTCTACTATGTCATGGAAAGAGCAGGTGTTACTAATGTTTTGTACACTCAGTGTATTTCTGTGTGTGTGTGTGTGTGTGTGTGTGTGTGTGTGTGTGTGTGTGTGTGTGTGTGTGTTCAACTCTGCTTGTACGGCTTTATTGAGAGGAGACAGAAGATGGAGTACAGCTTGATGGTTCCGTTAACATGACGTCTAATACACACATACTGCATCCAGTTCCTCTCTGACTCATCATCTTTAAATAAAGATTGGTTACATTACACTGCTGTACATATATGAAATAGTCTCTCGTTACAGACACCAAATCGAGTAGCTGGCCTGCGCACGTGAGAGATTTGGTTCTGGGTTCTGAGATTGATGTAATAGATATTATCCCTTAACAGACTAGAATGCAACTACCCAATTTTCTGTTCTTCCATTGCAATTGTGCTTCCGCTTACATACATATCTGGTACAAGGTACTCTTCCAATATTCAGGGCTACCCAGGAATATTATAATAGGGTAAAGTATTGTGCTGTTGCCTACAATATATACTCTGCCCCCTGGTGAGAGCCAGCTCACCTGGTCGTTTGGTGACGCTCAGATAAAGCAGAAGCAGAGAGGCTCTGGACATTACTGTTCATTAATAATTCACCTCCAGGTTTCTTTCTGCTTCCTTATGTTTTGTATTTTACACTGTTACACTTTCATGTGACAAAGTCATAGGCCCTAGTTTGATCTATAAATAAACAGTGAAGATGGTCAAAGAATTGTATAGATAGAGGTTTGTCTTTCACACACACTCTCTCTCTCTTGCTCTACAAATTACAAACTTCTACAATTATGGGCTTAAAGTTGTAGGACTGATTCTGTTTCCTGCTGATAGACTATGAATTGACCATGATCTGATGCCACAGACTGCCAAGACACGACTGTAGTCTGTAGAGAGGGTCCTGACCTCAACTAGGCAGGAAGTTCTGCATGCTCAATGTCTGCATTAATTACTTAGTATTTTGGTGGTGGTTGGCGTCTTGTCCTAGTCTTAAATAGCAGAGTGACTATCTTGGTTAGCTATAGGCCTATTCATATTAATAATTTATCAGGTGTGTAATTAACAGATCATTTAGGCTACTTAGACAAACAATATTTGACAGCTGGACCAAAACCCGCATGAACGCTTTTACGCAGCATCGAACAGTGCCAGCGCTCTACTGACGCTTGAGCTCATCTGAACGAGCTCTAAATTATGCAAATGTTGTGAGTCAGTTCGTCTCATAATAAACCACAGGCATACGAACCCATGTCTGCAGAAGAAAGCTTGAGCGAGAAGCTGTGTGCATGCTTCCCCTGGCCTCCCCCGATGTCGCAATCTCATCCATTTACAATTCCCAGATAAGCGGCGCGTTATATGCCCTTCGTTGACACTATGGCGAATGCCGAATGTATAGGACTCTGACATCACGTTGAATAGGCTGCATAGTTGGCCTCATCGCCTTTTCAACACTAGTATCTTCCTCGCGGCAATTGTACGAGCATAATGCACACACCACGGGGGATATCTTGTCGCATAGTACGGAGCTGTGGCTATATCATACTGTTCCTCTCGAGCATTATTAACCCACTCGGTTGCATTCTCACAGCTGTGGCTGCGTCATTCAAGTAAGATGGTCTATCATACATGTCATCGGAGCATCCTCTTGCGGTTGACATGCTCACACACACTGAAAAATAAACGCAACATGCAACAAATGTTTTATTTTTGCTGAGTTACAGCTCATAAGGAAATCAGTCAATTGAAATAAATTCATTAGGCCCTAATCTATAAATATCACATGACTAGGAATACAGATATGAATGTGTTGGTCACAGATCCTGTACCTTAAAGAGGTAGGTACATGGATGAGAAAACCAGTCAGTATCTCGTGTGACCATTTGCCTCCTGCAGCGCAACATCTTTCGCATACAGCACAGCCCCAGTACATCACTGGGGCTAAACTGCCTGCCATCCAGGACCTCTACACCAGGCCGTGTCAGAGGAAGGTCCTAAAAATTGTCAAAGACCCCAGCCATAGACTGTTCTCTCTACTACCGCATGGCAAGCAGTACCGGAGTGCCAAGTCTAGGACAAAAAGGCTTCAACAGTTTTTACTCCTTAAGATTCCTGAACAGGTAATCAAATGACTACCTGGACTATTTCCATTGTGTGCCCCCCCAACTCCTCTTTTACACTGCTACTACTCTGTTCATCATATAAATAGTCAGTTGAACTATAGTCTACCTCAATCAGCCAGACTAACTGGTGCATGTATATAGCCTCCCTGTTATCTTTCACTGTCTTTTAAATGTTTTTATTTCCCTATTGTTCACCTGATATTTTTTGCACTGCTGGTTAGAGCCTGTAAGTAAGCATTTCACTGTAAGGTCTGCACCCGTTGTATTGGGCGCACATGACAATTCAACTTTGATCAGGCTGTTTTGGCCTGTGGAATGTTGTCCCACTCTTTCATGGCTGTGCGAAGTTTCTGTATATTAGCGGGAAATGGAACACTGTCATGCACATTGATCCAGAGCATCTTGAACATGCTCAATGGGTGACATGTCAGGTGAGTATGCAGGCCATAGAAGAACTGGGATATTTTCAGCTTCCAGGTATTGTGTACAGATCCTGGCGACATGGGGCTGAGCATTATGCTGAAACAAAAGGTGATGCGCAACAATGGGCCTCAGGATCTCATCACCTGTCCATTCAAATTCCCATCAATAAAATGCAATTGTGTTCATTGTCCGTAGCTTATGCCTGCCCAAACCAAAACCCTACTGGCCGGTACAGCTGAAACCAGGATTCATCTCTGAAGAGCCCACTTCTCCAGCATGCCAGTGAAAGTGAGCATTTACCCACTGAAGTCAGTTACAAAGAACTGCCATCAGGTCAAGACCCTGCTGAGGACAACGAGCACACATACAATCTTCCCTGAGGCAGTTTGAGTGCGAGAGATTCTTCATTTGTGCAAACCCACAATTTCAGATGTCCGGGTTGCTGGTCTCAGACGATCCAGCAGGTGAAGACTGATGTGTTGGTCCTGGGCTGGCGTGGTTAGACGTGGTCTGCGGTTGTGATGCCAGTTGGACGTACTGACAAATTCTCTAAAATGACAGAGGCAGCTATTGGTAGAGAAATTAACATTCAATTCTCTAGCAACAGCTCTAGAGGACATTCTTGCAGCAAGCCAATTACTCTCTCCCTTAAAACATGAGACATTGTGACACAACTTCACATTTTAGTGGCCTTTGTCCTCAGCACAAAGTGCACCTGTGTGATGCTGTTTAATCAGCCATTATCTTGGCAAAGGAGAAACGCTCACTAACAGGGATGTGTACAAAACTCACTAAATGAGCTTTGTGAGTATGGAACATATTATTCCAGCTCATGAGAATGACAAAAACCCAGTCTGTGGAAAAACAAATCATAATTTCATTGGGCATGTTCACCCACTAAATGGTGTCCAGTTGGGTAGACTGACAGCACAAATAATTTCTCTTCAAAAATTAAAGACAAGGCTATATAAATTACAGACCATAAACAGTTTCAGTAGCTTTGCCAGTTTATTCTATCATAAATAGCTTCAAATATTTATTTTATGACTAACACTGGTACAGACAAAGTCCACAATTTATAGGAAGCAGGAACAGTTGGATATTCATATCAGTGCTATGGGGATGCAATAGGTCTCATTTGTTGGGGTGTTGTGCTTGGGCGTGAAGTGTTTTAAATATACACAAACTGCTGTAGCTACTGAGTCCTCTCCTCTGTTCTAACTGGGTATGGGTGGGTGGTTCCTGGGGGTTTTGCACGCTAGGTTTCATCAGGCCTGTCCTCACCGCAGGCCGGGTTTACAGACAGGCCGTCACTGGTCCAGGACACAGCCACTTATACCCACAATCCCAAAGGAGAGGTCAGCCAGCAGGATGGACAGGGGCTCAGAAATCACAGAGACATCACAGGTATTTAGGAAGGTCCTTCTCAATCACCTGTGAGGGAGAAAGATGAGTCAGCGCAAGGTTCCTATTATAGCGTTATCTTGAAGTTCAACATAATCAGGGACAGCCCTTTAGGCTTTCAATAATATCTCTGGTTACCCTTCATGCAAGTCGGCACAACTTTGGTAGCCAAATGTGCTTCATAAACCATATAACTGGCCACTATAGGGTATCCTTTCCCTACAAATCGTCAAACATGAGATTAGACTGATGCATGACTGCTGTCCACTTACAATGGGGTCGTCCATTGGACCGTATCTCTTCACCACCTGCCCTTCTCTGTTGATTAGGAACTGAAGGGAAACGCACAGCATGACATGCAGTACAATACACCATAGCAAAATGTTTAGCAAGCAACTTAATTCAATTGTGTTAATCATGTCATTGATAAAAAGTCACCTTTGTGAAATTCCATTTGATGTTACTGTGGACAGAGAAACTTCTGTTACAACCATAGAGTTAAAGCATTAAAATGTTCTAGGCAACTGGGCCCGAAGTCAAAATAATCTAACAGATAGGTGAAAACCCAAATAGGACTTGGAGCATAGACCCATCGGGGGGACAAAACTCACTTTCCCAGAGTACCCTTTCCCTTGGGCTGTTCCTTCATCCACTTAAAGAGAGGGTGAGCGCTGTCTCCATTTACATCAATCTTGCTGAACATGTCAAACTGAACGTCAAATTGTTTGACAAACTCCTTGATTTCCACCTCTGTACCTGGCTCCTGGAAAATGAGAAGCAATCAAACCATATAAATTAGGATTGGTTGGCAGAATGGAAATTCCAATTCAAAGCCCGGTGGCCATATTGGTTGTACAACTGCCCCCAAGACGCGACACCCTTGTGGATGAATGAAAAGGCTATGCCACAGTAGTGGTTTGAACCGGCACCATACCTGCCCTCCAAACTGGTTGCAGGGGAAGCCCAGGATGCGTAAACCTTTTTCAGCGTAGGAGGCGTGCATTCCCTCTAGCTGAGTGTAGTTTACTCTGGTCTTACCTCATTTAGAGGCAACGTTGGTAATGACGCAGACAAACCCCCTGGGCAGAGGAGAGAGAGAACACCGTGGGGGGGGGGGAGGGGGGGGTAATAACGTTAGACATGTAGTACCCATACATGGGGTGAGTTCCTACCTTTCTGGGCATGCTCCCTCACCTGTATTTCTCTAGGGACACATCTTCACCATCTATGTCCTTGGCGCCAAACTCATAGATATATTTGGCTGTCTTCCAGTCACCCACTTGCTCACACTGAGAAAGAGGGAGGATATTAGTCTACAGTACAGCAACTGAACCAAAGGGGTAATGTTGTGCAAACAGGGAACATGACCAGGACAATGGAACGACAACAAATAAAAAAAATAAAAAGTCAATAAAAATAATTTCTGGGTAACAATTAAGTACCTACCTAATAGTTCAATGTCAATTTTAAATGGTATTTTGCTAAAAAGCAAGTATTTAGCTAGGACTGTCTGGGAGTGGTCTCAGTAGGGAGGGCAAACCAAGCCGTTATTGGAAGAGAGTCTTATAACTGTTGGTCTATTAACTCAGTTACCGACTGGCATTGTCACCATGTGGTATAAAATGGAATTTGAGGTACTTGGCCATAATGATTGGGCTGATCAGTATGCATAAGGATCAGGTACCACACGTAAGCCACACTAACACTTCCATAACGGCAACAGCAACTCCTCCGCAAAGTTTAGTATGACTTCAGGGAGTGACAGACTTGTTCCAGCGCCATAAATCCTGATGGCCCTGAAAATGACTCAATCATTTCTCAATACTGATAAGGGCCTAGGTAAAGCACACTCATTTTCAAACCACCACCCACACAACTGGCTGATTAGAAGATCCTGTGTAAACTGGATTGTAAACCAGCAACTGTTAGGACATAGCACCGATAAAATACTACATCAGCTGTTGTACATTATGAAACAAAAAACAGAATTGACTGCAGTATACTGCCCTAATTTTTAGAAGAAATGCAATTAAAATGAAAGATTAAACTTCAGATGCGAGAACTTTACTTATTGCATTTTTATTTGTTTGTATTTTACCCCCTTTATCTCCCCAATTTCAATCTTGTCTCGTCGCTGCAACTCCCAACGGGTTCGGGAGGTGAAGGTAGAGTCATGCTTCCTCTGAAACATGACCCACCAAACCACGCATCTTAACTCGGAAGCCAGCCTGCAGGCACCTAACCCGCCACAAGATCTCAATGAGATAAGGAAAGATCCCTTGGCCAAACCCTCCCCTTAACCGGACGACGCTGGGCCAATTGTGCACCACCCTATGGGACTCCCGATCACAGCCAGTTGTGACAACCTGGGAAAGGAACCCGGGTATGTAATGATACCACTAGCACTGCGATGAAGTGCCTTAGACCGCTGTGCCACTCGGGAGACTACTTAAAGCATTTAAGAACATAATTTTATAAAATATTTTTAAAAGTCTTGACTTAAAAGCGGTACTGATGGTGTTCCAAATAAGCCCACCACTTAATAATTTCAAAGCATTTCTAAGTGTTCAAAACTGACATTTAAAAAAAATGTTGAATCATATTAATCTCCCCTAAAGTTAAAAGAAAATCATTTTTCATGTAAGAAGCACTCATAATAGGGTGACCAATCATATCCACAGAGAACAATGTGGACTTGGGCTTTTGTTCTTGCCAACCAGTATACACCTGACTCAACTAATCATAGACTCAGGTGTGTTATAGCTTGGTTAGAACACAACACAGTGGCCTTCTGTTAAGAACCGATGCACAAAGACCATAAAACAACTTTGAAGGAGATATCTGAATGCTGATTCACATTTGCTGTACTGCTATTCTTGTTAATTAGTTCAACTGGTCTTCCTAAAGTGTATCTACAGAAAGTTTATAAACACCCTCATATTATAAGGTACAGGTGGTGGACAAAAAAAAAAAAATGGGATCACCTGGATGAATGAAGACATGAAGTGCTTGAGTAGCCGCCAGTCTTCTCCGTCCCATCATTTGATTGCATTTTTGTCCACCACTTGTATGTCTAAATACCTAATCTTATTCTTCTCTTTCTACATCCACGACTACCTATCCATTCCAAACATCATGGAGAGTACAGTACAGAGGTTTGGAATTGTTCCTCATCTCAGTAAAGGCATCATGGCTAGATGCATAACTCATGTATTAAACTTCAATTTGAAAAAATAATGTGCAGGTTCATTAACCATTACAAACTCCCACACATTTTCCCAATGTGATTCAATGCAAATTGGGCTTAATTGGAAGTGATTAATGGTGGGAAAAAATATTTAAGTACTCAATATTTGGAAGCCAATGATTTGGGGTCTAAATACACACTACAATTACAACATTATGCAAAGTTCATTTTGACCATAATGAACAATATTTACTGCCATTTATTCTGTATAGAGGGAATGCTTTTGGTGCTACTGTAGCCTTAAAGAACACATGAGATAAACAATTTACAAAAATTGAAGGTATAACAATGCAAGGGTCATTTAACTGTAAAATGACAAAATGCATACAAAAATGTAAGCTGAGAATGTCTGAAATCTTGTAATTCACCAAGTTGTTTCTATTGTTTACTGTGACATGCAGATACAACTACTAGCATGAAAAAAATCCAAAAAGGAAGAAATAGTAATTAATGCCAATGAAATATATATCAGCACATTACTCTAAATTTAGATAAAGTATGATCACTTACTGGGAAAGGTACTAAAATAGAGAATTCATTTCTTGAAGGTTGCCTCTGTTTTCAGCTTTGAAATTTCCCACTAGTGGGAACTTGGACAACTTTAAGTCTGATTGGCTTAGAAAAAAAACTGTCAGATGAATTGGTTTAAATATTACAAAGCAGATTCTTTTAAATCTATAGATGGAAGTGGGCTCAATAGGTATGCTTACGCTAACCATACATATACTAATTGGGGTGTTCCTCATTTAAGTTCATCATGTTACGGTTAGTCTATGAGACCAGGCTGCCTCACGTGATCGAGCAGTTTGCAAAGACTGGCTGTCATGTCTTCATAATGCTACACTCAGGTAGTCGGAACAAGACCGAATATTTCCGATTTGCTAACTGGTTGAACGCGGCACAAGTATAATAACTAGTAATCAAGCCGGAAATGTCAATATTGCGACTATAACGCGGTATAAAATGGATAGTCACACATGGATTAAGTACCACAAGTAAACTAAAATAACTCTACAATAACCGCAACGTTTAGTGTGACTTCAGGGAGCGCGAGACTTCTCCCCCCTAGCCTCAAATCCTGATGGCAATGATTTTGTAATTTTCTGGACTCAAACTTGACCAAGGTACAATTACGCGCAGTCACTTCCTATATTAGAGTTGTACGGACATCAATAGTTTGCATGATCACAACCATATAAACTGCTCATTACTAATTACTTGGTCAGCACGTTCATTTCAGGCTCGTGATTAGTATACCGCCATTCTGCTAAAATGTATAATGGTGCTTAGCTAGCTAGACAACTGTAGTAGTTGATTCGTCAGCTACAGTACCTTAATTTAACTCTTTTTTTTTTACATCTAACTTGAAAACACAGACATGAAACAGCAGTCAATTGCTGGGATGACCATTAGCAAGCAGCTGACGGGCAAGTTAGCTAATTTCTCCAAACTAGCTGGCAAATGTTCCACATCGGACAGAGTTTGCCGTTGTACCTCCCGACATTGTGTAAAAATAGCAGTCAAGTATTTGACCTACCTTTACTTAACATCTCAAACACTCATGATACGCTTAATGTCACAAACCAATTACTAGCATAAAAGTTTAGCACACAAAACATTCTTACCATTGCTCTACTGATTCCCCTGCTGCCCACCAAACCAAAAACTACCGCACGCTTTACGATCCACATCCTGTGACTAAGCTGTTTAAGTAGTGTAGTCCCGCCCAGTGAGGGGAAATTCATTAAAGTAGCCAATCCCTGCGCTGTTTATTGTGAAGCTAATATAAAACAGTTTGAATGGACATGAACTTGATGGTATAAAAAGTCATTAATGTTGTGAGGGAGTTAGTCAACCATGGTTTGCCAGTACTGTGAAAATATATTGTGTAAAACAATGAATTCGAATAATTTATCTGCACTGTGTGTTAGTTAGCCAGCCAATTTTATTAGTGTTGGGGAGTCGACTCCATAACGTCACTCCCGGTGTCGACACCCATTTCCGCTAGGAATCGACTCCTCGACTCATAAGATTCGATATTTTTGCATAGTCTATTCAGTTCGAGAACACAAACTCTCGCATATTTCACAGCAAAGAAATAGCGAGCTAGAGAAGGAGAGAAATAACAATTAGGCCCAACCGAATCATGAGAAAACAAAAAGATAATTACTTGACAATTTAGAAAAAATTAACAAAAACACAGAGCAAACTATAATGCTATTTGGCCTTAAACAGAGAGTATAAACAGTGGCAGAATACCTGCCCACTGTGACTGACCTAAACGTAAGGGAAGCTTTGACTATGTACAGACTCAGCATTGCCTTGCTATTGAGAAAGGCCGCCGTAGGCAGACCTGGCTCTCAAGAGAAGACAGGCTATGTGCACACTGCCCACAAAAAGAGGTGTAAATTGAGCTGCACTTCCTAACCTCCTGCCAAATGTATGACCATATTAGAGGTACATATTTCCCTCAGATTACACAGATCCACAAAAAAAAATGTTTTTTTGATAAACTCCCATATCTACTGAGTGAAATACCAGTGTGCCATCACAGCAGCTATATTTGTGACCTGTAGCCACAAGAAAAGCACAACCAAAATACAACCCATATTTTTGTTTATTTATTTTCCCTTTCATACTTTAACCATATGCACATCGTTACAACACGGTATATAGACATAATATGACACTTGAAATGTCTTTATTATTTTGGAACTTCTGTGAGTGTAATGTTTACTGTACATTTTTGTTGTTTGTTTTACTTTAGTTTATTATCTACTTCACTTGCTTGGCAATGTTAACTTATGTTTCCCATGCCAATAAACCCCCTTAAATTGAATTGCATTGAAAGAAATGGGAGAGCCACAGCCAGGTTTCGGTAGGTATGTCGGCAACCAGGCAGCCAGTCAGAACCATGCATCTGTAATCAAAAGATGTAGGCTATAGGCTATCACAATACTGTATTTCGCAATTCCTTGGCTTGCAATGTCTCGGGCAAGTTCACTAAAGTAAGGACTATCAATGAGTAGGCAGAGCTATTCTACACGCAACAGACCGAATACCAAACCCATGCTAGTGTAACCGATGTGAAATGGTTTGCTAGGTAGCGGTGGTGCGCGCTAGCAGCCTTTCAGTCGGTGACGTTACTTGCTTTGAAACCTTGAAGTAGTGGTTCCCCTTGCTCTGCAAGGGCCGCGGCCTTTGTGGAGCGATGGGTAATGATGCTTCGTGGGCGACCGTTGTTGATGTGTGCAGAGGGTCCCTGGTTCGCGCCCGAGTTGGGGTGAGGGTACGCCATAAAGTTATACTGTTACACTAGCGTTTTTATAGCAAAGAGAAAGAGCAAGCGAGGGAGGGAGAGAAAGGATCGGGACAGGCAGAGAGGCAGCCAGAACCGTTTGCATAGGCTATATCTTGGTAATCTGGATCTATCTTGGTGGGGCAAACATAGCTTTTTTTAATGTATGCCAGCAAAGCCATACACAACACAACACTAAACAATACATTAATTGCACTATAACGGTAACGAACGGTGCCCACAAACTGTTAGGGCCTACATAAAGCTGTCAAAACAGCAGAGCTTTCTGTTCAGCACCATGGAGGGAATCCTTACCACTGCTACACTTGGCTATCAGTGGAGCCTTGTCTGGCAGCGAAACAGTTCAATCAGCCTCATTTACTGCCTTTTTAAAAAACATACACTAAAAAGAAAAGGTTCCTGGAGTATCCTTTATGGGTTCTTCAAATTGAAACTGTGGGGGAACCACTATAAGTTCTTTGAAAAACCCATTAAAATGGTTCCTCAAAGAACCTCTTTTAATGGATCCTCAAATAACCTTTTGAAGAACCTTTTGGGATTCATTTTTTCACTAACCCCCATTCCCTATTATTATCAATAGTAATAATAATAATTTGCATAACAATAACACAATGTTTTAGTTGTCAGTGTTTATTATGATTTTAGTGCCAAAGCAGAATAAAAAAATCTAAATATGAGGCAAACTCCCAGCAGAGCCCCAAGTCCAATGGGTTTATCCTCTGGCGTGTTGATGTTCTCCGTTTCCATAGCCAGAATGATTTTGCAGGGCATGGTGATCAAACAGGTTTCCTGTTTTATTCATCAGAGAGGTAGGGAGGGTGAAGTCTGTGAATCCATTTTTTTTTTAATTATACAGATGATTAACAAAACATGCACACAACAGTATTCATACCTTGGTTTTTGTGGTAAATGTGAATTTAAAAAACTGTTTTGATAATGTTTTTCAGACACATACCTTATCCATAATGTAGAGACCTATGGGATATTCATTGAAGAGGTGGTGGTAAATGCATGGTAAATGTGATCTGCATAACATAACATACCAATACCAATAGACATACCTTTGTATGCCTCCTCATCTATATACCTGCAGACACAAACACAAAAGTGAGCAGTTCGGTCATCTGCACCCAATACAGCTAGCCTTCAACATATTTTTATAGCCTACATATTCTTACCTCTTTGTTGATTGATATCCATTGAATTGTGTCCATTTTCTGTTTTAGAAAGATTTGCACAAATTTGAAAAGATAGATGATATCATCGTAAAACAATATGAATTTAGATCATACAAGGGACAAACCTTACCTTAAATCAAGGAGATCTTTACATTTTTCAGTTAAGTGCCTGCACCTGCTGTCCTTTCAAATCCAAATGTTTCAGTTGAGCAGTTAGGTTCCTGCAAGAACCCCCAACAACTAAGGAGGTTCCTCGACCGACAAACCCCACCTCCTATGGGGTTCTTGGAAGAACCTTTTGGTAACCTTTTTTTCAGTGCCAAGAAGCCTAAGGTTCTTCTAAGAACTTTGAGGATCTTAGAAGAACCCTTGTTGAACCCCTAATTTTTAGAGTGCATATCATCCCATGGGATTCGTCAAGGCTGCACACAACTGAAATATTCTAGTTCCTACCTTCCTACACATCCCCTTCTATATTCAAATATTATAGGCAAATGGGCAGCATCATGTTCATTTATGTCCTCTAGAATGCAAATGTAGTCTTCCTAGTAGGACACTGTAATACTGAGGTGGTGTGTGTGTGTGTTCGCATCAGTTTCTGCGTGTTTTGAGAGTCGAGCAGGAGTCGACTCCTTTCGACTCCAAACATCCTGAAGTTGTGTACCACTAAGTTTTAGGGGAAGGACTCCATAATTCTTTCAAATTAACTGCCATTATACCATGGCATTGTTGAATACTTGTTCCTGGATCGCTTGAAGGGCATTCTAGAGCATTCATTTATTTCCCATTATAAACTGTGTATATCAGACCGTATACCACGGGTATGGCAAAACATGTATTTTTACTGCTCTAATTACATTGGTAATCAGTTTATAATAGCAATACGGCAATTTGGGGGGTTGTGGTATATGGCCAATATACCACAGCTAAGGGCTCTATCCAGGCACTCTGCGCTGTGTCATGCACAAGAACAGCACTTGCCGTGGTATATTGGCCATATACCACACCCTCTTGTGCCTTGTTGCTTAAATAACGCATGGTATATTTTCATGGGAGAATTCAATGGCTATAGTTCGTTTTTACATGTTCTATGTTTGAGCTTATTTTGAAAGCAAAAGTCGAATTGAAACATTATTGGCATTGTTGAATTGGATTTTCAGAATAGCAAGCTAAGGGTGTGTTCGTAAATTCAATCTGGAGTGCCAGAGTGCCCTCTCGGCATTAGTAAATTCAGAGCATTGTCAGATTGTCCGTTTGTAAATTCAGAGCGTTTCGCTCTCTGAGCGTTTAGAGCGCACACTGGACGCTCTGGCAGAGGAGTAGGGTTGATCCGAGCATTCTGGCCTCATAATCTTCCAAGATGGTGTAGCAGTCAGACGTCTTTGTCCTCGTCATGTCATGTCCCGTGTGTATATATATTTTTTCTTCGCATATCTTTTTTATATTTTTCTAAACCTCAACTTCAAAATACTCTCCCGCAACCTGCCTCACCCAATGTGGTATGGATCTGCTATTTTCTAAAGTATTTTTCTTTACTTTCGAACCGGAATCCCCCAACAGAAGCTAGCCAGCGAACTAGCTACTAGTCAGCTAACCACTGCTAGCGGTCTTCAGCTAACCTCTAGCTCGGAAATCTCTTGCCAGTTTGCACAACGCGATTCAAACTAGAGCATACCGGACTTATTTTCTCTCCATATCCCCGGATTCCTACCGCAAGCTCTGAACCTTTTCACCTGGATCATCGCAGCTTGCTAGCTGCAATCTGAGTGGCTACTCCTGGCTAACGTCTTTGTCCCGAAGCAAGCACCAATTAGCCTGGAGCTAGCCCATCCTAGGCCCATCTCCCGGCAAGCTGAACAGGTCCATCAGCCACTCCTTGGGCTAAAATACCTATTTTGCCAATTGGCCTGGACCCTTTTTACTAAAAGAAGCCCTGCTAATCCATCACGACTGGACTACCGACGTAATCTGCCCGAGGGTTCTTTTTCCAACAGGCCCCTCCATCGCGACGTCCCCTGAATCCCCATCTGCTAGCCGCGGCCTGCTAGCCGTCTAGAGCATATCGGACTGTTAGCTGAATAGGTCCATCGGTCAATTTCTTGGACCACTATACCTATTTTGCCAATTGGACTGGGCCCCTTTGCTACACGGAAACTTACTAATCATTCACGGCTGGTCTGCCGACGGAACCGCACGGGGAGGCTCAGCACGACGAGGCTACAACAGACTCCTTCCATCGTGACGTCCCTCTAAGAACCTTCTGCTAGCTTGCTAGCCCCGGCCCGCTAGCTGTCTGAATCGCCGTGTCTCTAGCCAGCTTAACTACTCACTATGATCACTCGGCTACGCATTCCTCTCCCTAATATCAATATGCCTTGTCCATTGCTGTTATGGTTAGTGATTATTGTATTATTTCACTGTAGAGCCTCTAGCCCTGTTCAATATGCCTTAGCTAACCCTTCAGTTCCACCTCCCACACATGCGGTGACATCACCTGGTTGAAATGATGTTTCTTGAGACAATATCTCTCTCATCGTCACTCTATGCCGAGGTTAACCTCCACTGTATTCACATCCTACCATACCTTTGTCTGTACATTATGCCTTGAATCTATTCTATTGCACCCAGAAACCTGCTCCTTTTACTCTCTGTTCCAAACGTACTAGACGACCAGTTCTTATAGCCTTTAGCCGTACCCTCATCCTAGTCCTCCTCTGTTCCTCTGGTGATGTAGAGGTTAATCCAGGCCCTGCAGTGCCTAGCTCCACTTCCATTCCCCAGGCGCTCTCATTTGTTGACTTCTGTAACCGTAAAAGCCTTGGTTTCATGCATGTTAACATTAGAAGCCTCCTCCCCAAGTTTGTTTTATTCACTGGTTTAGCACACTCTGCCAACCCGGATGTCCTAGCCGTGTCTGAATCCTGGCTTAGGAAGACCACCAATAACCTTGGCATTTTCATCCCTAAATATAACTTTTTATCGACAAGATAGAACTGCCAAAGGGGGCGGAGTGGCAATCTACTGCAGAGATAGCCTGCAGAGTTCTGTCATACTATCCAGGTCTGTGCCCAAACAATTCGAGCTTCTACTTCTAAAAATGCACCTTTCCAGAAACAAGTCTCTCACCGTTGCCGCTTGCTATAGACCACCCTCTGCCCCCAGCTGTGCCCTGGACACCATATGTGAATTGATTGCCCCCGATCTATCTTCAGAGCTCGTGCTGCTAGGTGACCTAAACTGGCACATGCTTAACACCCCGGCCAGCCTACAATCTAAGTTTGATGCCCTAAATCTTACAGAAATTATCAATGAACCTACCAGGTACAACCCCAAATCCATAAACATGGGCACCCTCATAGATATCATCCTAACCAACTTGCCCTCCAAATACACCTCTGCTGTCTTCAACAAAGATCTCAGAGATCACTGCCTCATTGCCTGCATCCGTAATGGGTATGCGGTCAAACGACCACTCCTCATCACTGTCAAACGCTCCCTAAAACACTTTAGCAAGCAGCTAAAGCAGCCTTCCTCACCATCTTAAATAAGCATGCCTCATTCAAAAAATGTAGAACAAGGAACAGATATAGCCCTTGGTTCTCTCCAGATGTGACTGCCCTTGACCAGCACAAAAACATCCTGTGGCGTTCTGCATTAGCATCAAATAGCCCCCGTGATATGCAACATTTCAGGGAAGTTAGGAACCAATATACACAGGCAGTTAGGAAAGCTAAGGCTAGTTTTTTCAAACAGAAATTTGCATCCTGTAGCACAAACTCAAAAAGGTTCTGGGACACTGTAAAGTCCATGGAGAATAAGAGCACCTCCTCCCAGCTACCCACTGCACTGAGGCTAGGAAACACTGTCACCACCGATAAATCCACGATAATTGAGAATTTCAATAAGCATTTTTCTATGGCTGGCCATGCTTTCCACCTGGCTACCCCTACCCCTGTCAACTGCCCTGCACCCCCCACAGAAACTCGCCCAAGCCTCCCCCATTTCTCCTTCACCCAAATCCAGATAGCTGATGTTCTGAAAGAGCTGCAAAATCTGGACCCCTACAAATCAGCCGGCATAGACAATCTGGACGGTCTCTTTCTAAAATTAATAAAAGGCCACATTTTAAAGTGGCCTTTTATTATCCCCAGCTCAAGGTGCACCTGTGTAATTATCATGCTATTTAAACCAGCTTCTTGATAGGCCACACCTGTCAGGTGGATGGATTATCTTGGCAAAGAAGAATTGCTCACTAACAGGGATGTAAAATAATTTGTGCACAACATTTGAGAGAAATAAGGTTTTTGTGCATATGGAATATTTCTGGGACCTTTTATTTCAGCTCATGAAACATGGGACCATGTTGGGTTTATTTCTGTTCAGTATATTATAGTCATAAAAATGCACTCTCAGACTCAGCCATGCCTTTTAATTTGTCTTCTTTAATATATTGAAATGTATCACACCAATGTCAACTTTAAAAAACTGATGGATAAACATGTAAATACAAAGCGTCGTAGATGCTTTTATCCAAAGTGACTTACAGTATACAGTGACATGACATTTAAGCATTATAAAAATGTTATAAAAGTGGGTAATTAATGACATATAGAGAGAGGGAGAAAGAATATACAAGTTACCACATTTTGACATTAAGTAAAAAGAAAAACATGCACAAAAAAATTTTCACTTCAGCTCGGTCGATAGGCAACCCATAGCTTTTATCCAAAGTGACTTACAGTATACAGTGACATTACATGATAGTTAAGTGTTATAGAAGTGTTAAAAAAGTGGATAAAGAGAGGGAGAGAAAGGGGAAAGAAGAGATATAGTTTGTCACATTTTTGTAAAGAACAATAAAAAGGAATGTCTCTTAGTCCGGTCCAGAGGCAACCCCCAGAGTTTGTGTCCCAGGTGGGGACAGAACTCACTCTGTTACAATGGTGCCGTAACCCAGATCACAGACTACTGTAGCAGACTACTAGGGGGTGAGTGTAGTGGATGTGAAACTACCAGGCTAGAACTAGTAGTCACCATGTGGTGAAGTCATCCTCACCAAGATCTTAAGTGAACCGTTTCTCACTGACTCACAAGCTCTGTCTATCAGTACAGTTGACTTCAGTGTCAAGTATTGTGTACATGTTGGTGCTCCATTTGCCTTCCAGTCTGGGTCCCAGATTATAAAGGTTGTAAAGATTTTCAGAGTATGAGTGCTGATCTAGGATCAGCTTCTTATCTTATTTATTATTATCTGAAAGGCAAAAACACTGAGAATAGGGGCCCAGATTCAGGAGAACTACCGCCATATTTCTACACTTTTGAGTTCCTATTCCTACACATTGTTATAAAACCGATTGACTCGCCTACTGACCCGTTATGTCTAGGGGTCCTAAGCCTACATACTTAACTACCAAACCTATTCTATAAGTTCTCCCCCAACAAGAAAAAACCTCATAGTCACCACAATCTATTTTCCTGAATTTTTTCCCTAAAACTTTCTTAACTGAAGAGATCAATATGTACACTAGTGCTGAGCGATTAGCCTACATTTCGGTTTAATTTAGCTTTCAATTATTTGAATTAAATTTAGTTTGTTTTTTGTGTGAGCTCAAAGCCTGATTTTTAGAAAGAAATCAAATCAAGAAGCACAAACTGTGGGACATAGGAAGTTGTCGTTTTCAACAGGCAAAAATTAAACATAGTTTAGCGCAGAAAACGTGGCAATTAGCTACAATGACCACAATGCATTGCGCCTACTGCTGCCTGTTATTGACACACAAAGACCACAGTAGAGGAAGGGACTGCAAATCTCAAACTTCTCCCTGTGGGAGAGGGACAGAGACACAGAGTCCCCACACAAATCATCCTTCTCCCAATCTGGTTTGCCATCAACACTCTTCTGAACATGAGTATCTTAACAAACTGGGGATTCCTCAAAACTCTCCTTGAGACTCCGCCCCCTGAGAGACCAACTCCATTCACAGCGCCCATGATCACACGCACCAAGCTCCATCTGATAGGTGTCCAGTGATTAGAGACCTGGAGCAACCACCAACGGGGATAAGTGAACATTGACCAACATCTTCATCTCCTCACACTTAACTTCACAAAACTGACTCTGTAGTGGATCTGGCTTTTCCAAACCCAATTCTTCAAGCACCCTATTCTTGTCACAAGACACAGCCGTGTCATCCCGCAATACCCAGACCGGGTCTTTCAGCGGATCCTCACTAACCTCACTAACATGTCAGCTAAAGGAACAAAATAATCACTGACAAACTCTGAATCCAACAGATCACTCGGGGAACCAAATGCTTTCTCAGAACACCTAGAGAACCTAGTTGCTCAGTGTTACTCAACATAATAAAGAACGTCTTCCATAAATTGACACATTAATCAACCTCATCCTGTGCAGATGGCACATGTCGTGAAAAAGTATTTGCCACCTTTCTGATTTTCTCTATTTTTTATACTGAATGTTAGATCTTCAACCAAAACCTAATATTAAAGGAAACCTAAGTTAAACATTTTTATTTAAATATAATAATAATGTATTAACAAAATTATGCAACACCCATTTCCCCTGTGTGAAAAAGTAATTGCCCCTTTACACTCAATAACTGGTTGTGCCAACTTTAGCTGCAATGACTGCAACCAAATGCTTCCTGTAGTTGTTGATCAGTCTTTCACATTGCTGTGGAGGAATTATGGCCCACTCTTGCATGCAGAAATGCTTTAGGCCATTCCAAAACTTCAAATGTGTTGCTTTTTAGACATTTTCATGTAGACTTGATTGTGTGTTTTGGATCATTGTCTAGCTGCATGATTCCGCTGAACCATGCTTGACCGTTGGTTTGAGGTTCTTACTTTGGAATACAGTGTTTGGTTATCGCCAGGCATAATGGGATCCATGTCGTCCAAAAAGTTCACTCAAGTTTGTCAAAAAGCACCTTGATGATCATCAACTCTTGGAAGAACGTTCTATGGACAGATTATTTAAAATTATAACTTTTTGGATGACATGGGTCCCATTATGCCTGGCATAAACCAAGACACTGCATTCCCACAGTAAGAACCTCACACCAACAGACAAGCATGGTGGTGGTAGTGTGATGGTTTGGGGATGCTTTGCTGCCTCAGGACCTGGATAACTTCCCTTAATAGAAGGAACCAAGAATTATGCTCTGTATCATAGAATTCTTCAGGAGAATGTCAGGCCATTCGTCTATGAGCTGAAGCTGAATCGCAGCTGGGTGATGTAGCAAGACAATGATCCAAAACACACAATCTACATGAAAATGGCTAAAAAGCAACACATTTTAAGTTTTGGAATAGCCTAGTCAAAGTCCCGATCTAATCCCAATTGAAATGTTGTGGCAGGACCTGAAACAAGCAATTCATGCTTGAAAACCCACAAATGTCGGTGAGTTAGAGCAGTTCTGCATGGAAGAGTGGGCAAAAACTCCTCCACAGCCACATGAGACTGATCAACAACTACAGGAAGCAGCTAAAGGTGGCGTAGCCTGTTATTGAGTGTAAAGGGGCAATTACTTTTTCACACAGGGGCATTGGGTGTTGCATAACTTTGTTCATGAAATAAATGAAATAAGTATGTAATTGTTGTGTTATTTGTTCACTCAGGTTCCCTTTATCTAATTGTCACATCCTGGCCTTAGTATTCTTTGTTTCTGTAATATTTTGGTTAAGTCAGGGTGTGACAGGGGGGATGTTTTGTATGTATTTGTCTTGTCTTGGGTGGTTGTAGGTTGTATTGTATAGGGGGTTTTGTTGAGTGTATGGGGCTGGGTTTAGTATAGTTGTCTAGGCAAGTCTATGGTTGCCTGAATGGTTCTCAATCAGAGACAGCTGTCATTCATTGTCTCTGATTGGGAGACATATTTAAGGCAGCCATAGACAGTAGGCTTTCGTGGGTAATTGTCTATGTCTAAACGTTAGTAGCTTGTGTGTGCACTTTCGTTTATAGCTTCACGATTGTTTTGTTAGTTTTGTAAGAGTGTTTCGTTTCGTGTTACGTCTTCGTCTAATAAAAGGAAGATGTATTTCTCTCACGCTGCGCCTTGGTCCACTCATTATCCTCAAGACGATCGTGACACTAATATTATATTTTGGTTGAAGATCTGATAATTCAGTATAACAATAATGCAAAAGCAGAGAAAATTAGAAAGGGGACAAATACTTTTTCACGGCACTGTATATCTCTGCCCAGAAGTTCTCACCTAGATACACACAAGAATAAACTTTCTCACTATGACAAACCATTACCTGGAAACCACTGTCTAGTTTGGCAAAGAATGTTTCCTCTATGTCTCCACATAAATCATCCTTCTCCCCATCTGGTTTGCTTCTTATGAACATGAGTAGCTTCACAAACTGGGGATACCTCAAAACTATCGAGAGACTCCGCCACCTGAGACAACTGACTTTTCACTCGGGTTATGCTGCATTCATAACATCTTGCAAATTCGCAAATCCCAACATACGACTGGGAAAGATCCACTTGAATGCCCCTCCAACTGGTAATTACTAGTGGGAATCTCTCTCTCTCTCTCTCTCTCTATCTCTCTATCTATCTATCTATCTATCTATCTATCTATCTATCTATCTATCTATCTATCTATCTATCTATCTAAATACCTAACCTAATTCATAACACCTACAAAAAAAAAATACATATAAGGAAGTTGTTGCTCTTCATCATTTTCTTAAAACCTCAAATTGCAGGGCTTTTAGTTTTGTTGTATGTATTGTTGACACCGGTATCACCTGTATCTCGTTCTTAGCTTCTCTGTTCGGCTCAGATTGAGTCCTGGAGAGGCCTTGGGCCGTTGCTTGAGTTTGGTTCTTTGTCATTGGGCATCTCATTTACCCCTGAATCATTTACAGACCTTCTGTCCTCCTTTGGGTCAATGTCCTTAACAGGTTGGTATTGACTGATATCATCACTATAGACTTCGTGGAGGCTATTCAGGTCAACATCCTTCATGGGTTGGTAGTGACCGATCTCCTGACTGTAGTCTTCATGTAGGCTATTCAGGTCAGTATCCTTCATGGGGTGGTATTGACTGATCTCCTGGCTGTAGTCTTCATGGAGGATACTCAAGTCAACATCCTTCATGGGTTGGTATTGACTGATCTCCTGACTGTAGTTTTCATGGAGGCTATTCAGATTCACATCACTACTCATGCTGATATCGGAGTCATTAGAGAGCTCTTCAAAAAACTCTTCAAAGCTCTTCAAACCCAACACAGGCCCGCTCTTCGAAGGCCCGCCTGTGTTGCTGGAGCTTGGTTGTTGGAGCCTTGTCATGATTCCTGTTTCATTCACATTTTTCCTACATCTACCATCTACCGAAGACAGTAATTCCTTCGCCATCACATCAGAACATTTTTCCCTACAAAGTTTTTTCGTTTTTAGGTGCGTCTTCAAATCAGTATGGAATATAAATGTCTTTGGACACACCAGGCACTTGATGGGGCCATTGTTGTAGTGTTTTAACATGTGCCTTCGCATGTCGCATGCCTTCGAGGATATTTTCCCACACACATGGCACTTTCTGGAACAGTCTCTACTGTGTCCTTTCAGATCATGAGGTAGCTGGAAAGTGTCCCCACAGTAAGGACACTTGTACTCACCAGGGTTGGATTGGACAATGTCCTTAATGGCTTGGTTTTGACCGATCTCCTGACTGTTGTCTTCATGGAGGCTATTCAGGTTCACATCACTACTCATGCTGTTATCGGATTGCTGCAAATCATGTGAGAACTCTTCAATGCTATTTGAAGGCCCGCCTGTGTCGCTGGAGCTTGGTTGTTCACAACTTGCCATGACTCCTGTTTCATAAAAAATTTTCTTACATCTATCATCTACTGAAGACAGTAATTCCTTCGCCATCACACCAGAACATTTCTCCCTACATAGTTTTTTTGTTTTCAGGTGCTTCTTCAAATCAGTATGGTATGCAAAAGTCGTTGGACACACCGGGCACTTGATGGGGCCATTGTAGTGTTTTAACATGTGCCTTCGCATGCCGCATGCAGTCGAAGTTGTTTTCCCACACACATGGCACTCCTTGGAACAGTCTTTTTTGTGTCCTTTCAGATCACGTAGGAGCTGGAAAGCCTTCCAACAGTAAGGACAATTGTACTCACCGGGTTTGGATTGGTCAACGTCCTTAATAGGTTGGTATTTACTGATCTCCTGACTGTAGTCTTCATAGAGGCGATTCAGGTCAACATCCTTAATAGGTTGGTATTTACTGATCTCCTGACTGTAGTCTTCATAGAGGCGATTCAGGTCAACATCCTTAATAGGTTGGTATTTACTGATCTCCTGACTGTAGTCTTCATAGAGGCGATTCAGGTCAACATCCTTAATGGGTTGGTATTGACTGATCTCCTGACTGTAGTCTTCATCGAGGCTATTCAGGTCAACATCCTTCATGGGTTGGTATTGACTGATCTCCTGACTGTAGTCTTCATCGAGGCTATTCAGGTTCACGTCACTATTCATGCTGATATCGGAGTCATTAGAGAGCTCTTCAAAGAACTCTTCAAAGCTCTTCAAACCCAACACAGGCCCGCCCTTCGAAGGCCCACCTGTGTTGCTGGAACTTGGTTGATCGCAACTTGTAATGACTCCTGTTTCGTTGACATTTTTCCATTTTTTTCCATTTTTCCATCTACCATCTACTGAAGACAGTAATTCATTTGCCATCACATCAGAACATTTCTCCCTACAAAGTTTTTTTGTTTTCAGGTGTGTTTTCAAATCGGTATGGAATATAAACGTCTTTGGACACACCGGGCACTTGATGGGGCCATTGTTGTCATGTTTTAACATGTGCCTTCGCATGTCACATGCCTTTGAGGATATTTTCCCACACACATGGCACTTTCTGGAACAGTCTTTTGTGTGTCTTTTCAGATCATCTGGGAGCTGGAAAGTGTCCCCACAGTAAGGACACTTGTACTCACCAGGGTTGGATTGGTCAACGTCCTTCATGGGTTGGTATTGACTGATCTCATAACTGAAGTCTTCATGGAGGCTACTTATGTCAACGTCCTTAATGGGTTGGTATTGACTGATCTTGTCACTGTGGTCTTCTTCAAGGCTATTAAGGTACATATCACTACTCATGCTGTTATCGGATTGCTGCGAGTCATGAGAGAGCTCTTCAATTCTCTTCGAAGGCCCACCTGTGTTGCTGGAGCTTGGTTGTTGGCTGTTTGTCATGACTGCTGTTTCATTGAACATTTTCCGACATCTACCATCTCCTGAAGACAGTATTTCTTTCATCATCACATCAGAACATTTCGCTCTACAACGTTTTTTCAGTTTCAGGTGCTTCTTCAAATCAGGATGGTATATAAAAGTCCTTGGACACACCGGGCACTTGTAGGGGCCATTGTTGTTGTGTCTTAACATGTGCCTTCGCATGCCGCGTGCCGTTGAAGTTGTTTTCCCACACACATTGCACTTTCTGGAACAGTCTTTTGTGTGTCCTTTCAGATCACGTGGTAGCTGGAAAGTGTCCCCACAGTAAGGACACTTGTAATCCCCAGGGTTGGATTTGAGGTGGATCTTGGTTGTAATTACATCATCAGAAAAAGTCTTCCTATAAGACCTTTTCAATCTTCGGGGCAATTTCAAATCAGCATTGTCCTTCACCATCACATCAGAACATTTCTCCCTACAAAGTTTTTTTGTTTTCAGGTGCTTCTTCAAATCAGTCTGGTATATAAAAGTCTTTGGACACATCGGGCACTTGATGGGGCCATTGTTGTTGTGTTTTAACATGTGCCTTCGCATTTCCAATATTCGAGAACTTATTTTCCCACACACATTGCACTTTCTGGAACAGTCTTTTGTGTGTCCTTTCAGATCACGTGGTAGCTGGAAAGTGTCCCCACAGTAAGGACACTTGTACTCACCAAGGTTGGATTTGAGGTGGAGCCTGGTTGTAATTACTTTATCAGAACATTTCTTCCCACAAGATCTTTTCAATCTCAGGTGCGATCTCAAATCACAATTTAATATAAAAGTCTTTGGACACACAGGGCACTTGTATGCACCATTGTTGAAGTGAAGTAGAAGGTGCCTTTGCAAACTTACAATACGAGTAGTTACTTTCCCACACACATGGCACTTTATGGAGCGATCTTTTGTGTGTCCTTTCAGATCCGATTTTTTGTCTCTTTTCAGATGAGCTTTTTTGACTCTATTCAGATGAGCTTTTTTGTCTCCTTTCAGATCAGGCTTTTTGTCTCTTTTCAGATCAGGGTTTTTTTTCAGATATTTTTTTTGCTGGACAGTTTCCCCACAGTAGTCATCACCACTCTTCTTCTCATCACAGCTACTCTTCTGGTGTTCCTCTAAGTCCTCACTGAATTCAAAGTCTTGCCCACACAGGGTGCATTGGTGTGACCTCTGCTCAATGTGAGATCGCATGTGTCTTGTCAAGCCCAGTGTTTCAGTGAAAGTCTTGCGACAGAAAGAGCATGCTTTGATTCGTTGACTTCTTTTGTGAGAGGTGTTGGATGGCTCAGGAGTTAGTGAGTCCTGAGGTACACTCTCTGAGACACCACCTAGTGTTGAAAAGAGAAAAGTGAGCAAGACATCCACATATTATCGACAAACTCAAAGTCAAGGTACTGCAGCCTAAAAGATAGAGTGAAAGTGTTCACTGAACTCAAAGGATGATACACATAAGCACTTGGTTATTCTGACAGCAGAATAGCATGGACGCTTAGGTCTCGTGTTGGATTCTGGGTGAAACTTTGAACATGGTTAAACTCAGAAGTATAGGAACATTAGTTACAAAAGAGACATGAGGGGTGCAATAATGAAGCTTGGGAGGGGCTGAGTGCAGGGAACACGATTGCATGTGGCAGTACTAATAACGGGAGAAACCGTTGAAGGCTCATTTACCTCAGCTCCCTGCTCAGCAATAATGATGCACTGTTTAGCGATAAGGAGACTCCACCCAAAGTGGGGTATGAATACTACCACGGGGTAGGCCATGTCTGTGTCTGAATTACAGCTGCTTCCCTTTGGGAAGAATTAAACTTGGTTAAGCTTCTCTAGTGTCCGTGAGTTATTTACTCTGAAAATTAGAACATAACACTAGTAACCAATTTCTCTGCATCTTTAAGGCTGTCATTTGTAGTTTGTTTATTCAGTAGTTTTGAATAAAGAGCTCATGTTCACTGTTCTACACGCTAAGGAACACTCCTTACCAGAATCACAGACAGTGGTCCTTTTAATGACAGTGGTCCAAAGTTTATTATCTGATGGTTCGGCATCTTCCCTGAGGACAGACAAATATAAAGTCAGTTATGATTTTCAATGGGTAAGTTCACTTCCAAGGTCCTAGCCACTACAATAGGGGCATTCAAATCTGGGCCTCGAGGTCTGCACCACTGCTGTTTTCCACCCTTCCCCCAATAACCTCTCAAATCAGGGACAGATTCAATCCTCTGTACACTAGGTGAGTGTATTCCTTGGTCAATTAATTTTCTACCTGGATTTGAATACCTCTGTTCCACAGCTGACACTCACTCAGTTTCAGGTGACCGCTCTCTCTTCACACCCTTTGCTTCGCTCTTCTCATTTTTGACACCACGTCCTCTTTTCTGTTTTCTCTTTCTGCCTCTTCTTTTCTGTCCGTTGGAACCCGTGGCCTCAGCCTGCAGTTTCCCGCTCTGTATAAAATATATATTATGGTCATAAAAATGCACACTGACTTAAAGCCTTGCTTTTTCATTTATTTTCTTGAATTAACTTAAATGTATCACACTTATGCAAACTTGAAATCAAGGTGGATCAACATATAGATAACACCAGATGGTATAGATGCTTTTATCCACAGTGACAAAATGATATTATAGTGTCATAAAAGTGGATAATTAATGATATATAGGGAGAAACTGGGGATAAAATATATAGTAGTTCAATTTTGACATATATATATAATAAATAAATAAAAGGAATGCCTTAGCCAGGTCCAGAGGCAACCCCCAGAGTTTGTGTCCCAGGTGGGGACAGAACTCACTCTGTTACAATGGTGCCGTAACCCGGATCACAGACTACTGTAGCAGACTACTAGGGGGTGAGTGTAGTGGATGTGAAACTACCAGGCTAGAACTAGTAGTCACCATGTGGTGAAATCATCCTCACCAAGATCTTAAGTGAACCGTTTCCCACTGTGTCACAAGCTCTGTCTGTCAGTACAGTTGACTTCAGTGCCAAGTGTTGTGTACATGTTGGTGGGATTAAACACACTCCGTTACAGCAACATGTTGGTGCTCAATTTGCCTTCCAATCAGGGCCCTAGATTCAAAAGCTTCTCAAAGAAGGAGTGCTGATCCAGGATCAGGTCTTATTTATTATGATCTGATCTGAGAGCAGCACTCCTATTCTGAGACACTTTGTGAATAGGGGCCCAGGTTAATACATGGCTACTAGCAGTAGGTGTTATATTTAGAGTTCTAGCTAATGTGATCTATCTATCTAATGCATTTTGTGTTTCCACTTCCTCAGGTGGTGAATTAGTACCAACAATTAGTACCAATTGAATTAGGCCTAAGCTATATATAAAATTAGTGTACATGAAGATGATGAATGCAAATTCATCTCTATTGAACAAAGAAATATGAAAATTCTAAAGCCCTTTTCCTCCCCAATTTCGTGATATCCATTTGGAAGTTACACTCTTGTCCCATCGCCGCAACTCCCGTACGGACTCGGGAGAGGCGAATGTTGAGAGCCGTGCGTTCTCTGAAACACGACCCTGCCAAGTCACACTGCTTCTTGACACACTGCTCGCTTAACCCGGAAGCCTGCCGCACCAATGTGTCAGAGGAAACACTGTACAACTGGCAACCGTGTCAGCGTGCATGAGCCCGGCCCGCCACAGGAGTAACGCTGGAGTGAGATGAGGACGAGGACATCCCAGGCCGGCCAGACCTTCCCCTAACCTGGACAACTCTGGGCCGATTGTGAATCGCCTCAGGGTCTCCCGGTTCCGGACGGCTGCGACACTGCCCGGGACTGAACCCATATCTATAGTGACGCCTCAAGCTCTGCAGTGCCTAAAGCCCTATTTTGACAGTAAAATATAACACAAATAGCCTAATTGTCTACCCAAAATTCATGACAATCACTGGATTAGATTGGATATCAAAATATTTTGAATCATGCATTCCTGCTTGGACATGTTAGATGTAACAACTTATTTATTGAATACCATCTCAGTAGTCTATTACACTTCTTGATAAAGCATTGTGAATGACTGACTTCATAAATGACATTTATTTTTATTCAAATAAGTTTGCTAATATAGAATAATTTATGCTAAAACCATCAAACTAGTAGTAGAAGTAGTTTAAAGAAAAAATAAATGGTTTTAAACTTATCGTTCTATTTATTGTTATCGCACCAATTCACGCAATTTACCCCATTATGGATTTTTTTTCTCCATATCGCCCAGGTCTATGTGATAACCCTTTTTGGGGGTGCCACCAAATCACAGCTGCCACCAACTGAAGAAGTTAGTGGCACCAGTGCCATCAGGGGAAAATGAGTCTAGAGCCCTCTATTTCCTTAAAACCTCAAATTGCAGGGCCTTTAGTATTGTCATATCTATTGTCGAAACCGGTATCACCTGTATCTCGTTCTTCACTTCTCCGCTCGTCTCTGGTTGAGAATCCTGGAGAGGCTTTGGGTCAGTCTGGGACACCTGCTTCCCTGTTAAGCCAATGGTTGAGTTTGGTTCTTTGTCATTGGGCATCTCATTTTCCAATGAATAATCCACAGACTTTTTGTACTTCAATGGGTCAACGTCCTTCATGGGTTGGTATTGACTGATCTCCTGACTGTAGTTTTCATTGAGGCTATTCAGGTTCACATCACTACTCATGCTGTTATCGGATTGCTGAAAGTCATAAGAGAACTGTTCAAAGAACTCTTCAATATTCTTTGAAGGCCCACCTGTGTTGCTGGAGCTTGGTTGATGGCAGCTTGTCATGACTCCTGTATCATTTTTCCCACATCTACCATCTACTGATGACAGTAATTCCTTCACCATGACATCAGAACATTTCTCCCTACATTGCTTATTTTTTTTCAGGTGCATCTTCAAATCAGTACGGGATATAAAAGTCCTTGGACACACCGGGCACTTGTAGGGGCCATTGTTGTTGTGTCTTAACATGTGCCTTCGCATGCCGCATGGCTTCAAAGTTGTTTTCCCACACACATGGCACTTTCTGGAACAGTCTTTTGTGTGTCCTTTCAGATCATGAGGTAGCTGGAAACTGTCCCCACAGTAAGGACACTTGTACTCACCAGGGTTGGATTGGAGATGGACCTTGGTATTAATTACTTCATCAGAACATTTTTCCCTACAAGATCTTTTCAATCTCAGGTGCGATCTCAAATCAGCATTTGTTATAAAAGTCGTTGGACATACAGGGCATTTGTATGCGCCATTGTTGAAGTGAAGTAGAAGGTGTCTTCGCAAACCCAACATACGAGTAGTTACTTTCCCACACACATGGCACTTTATGGATCCGTCTTTTGTGTGCCCTTTCAGATCAGATTTTTTGTCTGCTTTCAGATCAGGTTTTTTGTCTCTTTTCAGATGCGTTTTTAGCTGGACAGTTCCCCCACCATTGTCCTTACCAATGTCTTTTTTTATCTTCTCCTCACAGCTACTCTTCCAGTGTTCCTCTAAGTCCTCACTGGAATCATAGTCTTGCCCACATTGGGTGCATTGGTGTGACCTCTGCTCAATGTGAGATCGCATGTGTCTTGTCAAGCCCAGTGTGTCAGTGAAAGTCTTGCCACAGAAAGAGCATGCCTTGACGCGCTGGCTTCTTTTTTGCGAGCTGTTGGATGGCTCAGGAGTTAACGAGTGCTGAAGTACAATCTCAGTTAGTAAGTCCTTAGGTACACTCTCTAAAGTTTTTTCTACGTTCTGCCCTTCGGCCATTTGACCACTGTGCTCCTGTAAGTGAAAGCTTTTGTGAGAGGTGTTGAATGGTTCCGGACTTAATGAGTCCTGAGGTACAATCTCAGAGACTTCTTCTCTCTTCTGCCCTTCGGCCATCTGACCACTGTGCTCATCGGAATGAATTTTGTGAGCGGTGTTGGATGGCTCAGGAGTTGGTGAGTCCTGAGGTACCATCTCTGGAAGTTCGTCTCTCTTCTGCCCTTCAGCCATCTGACCACTGTGCTCCTCTGAATTAATTTTCTGAGAGGTGTTGGATGGCTCAGGAGTTGGTGAGTCCTGAGGAACAATCTCTGGAAGTTCGTCTCTCTTCTGCCCTTCGAACATATGACCACTGTGCTCCTCTGAATTAATTTTGTGAGAGGTGTTGGATGGCTCTGGAGTTGGTGAGTCCTGAGGAACAATCTCTGAGAGTTCGTCTCTCTTCTGCCCTTCGAACATATGACCACTGTGCTCCTCTGAATTAATTTTGTGAGAGGTGTTGGATGGCTCAGGAGTTGGTGAGTCCTGAGGTACCATCTCTGGAAGTTCGTCTCTCTTCTGCCCTTCGAACATCTGACCACTGTGCTCCTCTGAATTAATTTTCTGAGAGGTGTTGGATGGCTCAGGAGTTGGTGAGTCCTGAGGAACAATCTCTGGAAGTTCGTCTCTCTTCTGCCCTTCGAACATATGACCACTGTGCTCCTCTGAATTAATTTTGTGAGAGGTGTTGGATGGCTCTGGAGTTGGTGAGTCCTGAGGAACAATCTCTGAGAGTTCGTCTCTCTTCTGCCCTTCGAACATATGACCACTGTGCTCCTCTGAATTAATTTTGTGAGAGGTGTTGGATGGCTCAGGAGTTGGTGAGTCCTGAGGTACCATCTCTGGAAGTTCGTCTCTCTTCTGCCCTTCGAACATCTGACCACTGTGCTCCTCTGAATTAATTTTGTGAGAGGTGTTGGATGGCTCAGGAGTTGGTGAGTCCTGAGGAACAATCTCTGGAAGTTCGTCTCTCTTCTGCCCTTCGAACATATGACCACTGTGCTCAGAATTAATTTTGTGAGCGGTGTTGGATGGCTCAGGAGTTAGTAAGTCCTGAGGTACCATCTCTGGAAGTTCGTCTCTCTTCTGCCCTTCGAACATATGACCACTGTGCTCCTCTGAATTAATTTTGTGAGCGGTGTTGGATGGCTCAGGAGTTAGTAAGTCCTGAGGTACCATCTCTGGAAGTTCGTCTCTCTTCTGCCCTTCGAACATATGACCACTGTGCTCCTCTGAATTAATTTTGTGAGAGGTGTTGGATGGCTCAGGAGTTGGTGAGTCCTGAGGAACAATCTCTGGAAGTTCGTCTCTCTTCTGCCCTTCGAACATCTGACCACTGTGCTCCTCTGAATTAATTTTGTGAGAGGTGTTGGATGGCTCAGGAGTTGGTGAGTCCTGAGGAACAATCTCTGAGAGTTCTTCTCTGTTCTGCCCTTCGGCCATCTGACCACTGTGCTCCTTTGTGTGAAAGGTCTGTATGGGCTGTTCCTCCTCCCTCTTATGAGATGATGGGAAATGAGAAGGATGGTCTCCACCTAGTGTTGAAAAGAAAGAAGTGAGCAAGACATCCACATAGACATTAACACATAGACAGGTAAGACAGATCCGGTGCTTGATAAAAACAGACTAGACCACATTTGAACAAATCTCAATACAGTGCAGTGAAGAGATATGGAACTTTCTTCAAATAAAGAACGAGGTACTGCAGCCTAATAGATGCAGGGAATGTGTTTACTGCAGAATATCTTGACCATTTTGGTCTAGTAACCATGTTCTTCTGCATCTTCAAGGCTGTCATTTCTAATTTCTTTTTCTTTATTCAGGAGTTTTGCATATCTAAGGAGCTTGACGTTCGCTGCTCTACACTCACTAAGGAACTTTTCTTACCAGATTCATCGACAGGGGTCTTTTCATTGAGAGTGACCCCTGTATTAACACTGGTCCAAAGTTCATTCTCTGATGGTTCAGCTTCTTCCCTGAGAAGAGACCAAAATGAAAGTCAGTTTTCAAATGGGTAAGTTCACTGCCAAGGTCCTAGCCACTACTAGTAACTGCTACTACTTCAAATCTGGACTGAGGTCTGCACCACTGATGGTTATAAACTTTTCTCCAATACCCCTCGAATCAGGGACTGATTCAGTCCTCTGTACACTAGGTGAGTGTATTCTCTGAACAATCAATGATATTAATAAATACATTTACAACCTGGGAGAAAAGAAAACCAGCAGCACTACAGACCTTGAGGCCTGGATTTGAATACCTCTGTTCCACAGTGGACACTCACTCAGTTTCAGGTGACCGCTCTCTTTTCACACTCTCATTTTTGACACCACATCGTCTTCTCCATTTTTTCTTTCTGCCCCTTGTTTTTTTCCCTTGAGAACCTGTTGCTTCAGCCTGCAGTTTCCCTCTCCTTATAACCAGTTTTAGCGAGGGCTTGGGTAATGGCACATCGCTTATGTCAAGCGTGTGTGCTCCAATCTTCTCAATCTTTAATCTCGTGATACCAGGTCCTATTTTCTCTCCTTTTTTTCTACCTCTTTTTTTCTGGACTTGGGAACTCATAGGATCATCCAGCAGTACCCCTCTCTTTAGGGTCAGTGTTAGCGGGGACTTGGGTAGCAACATATCGCTTATGCCAAGTGTGTGCGTTTCAATCTTCTCATTTGTAATACCACGACCTCTTCTCCGTTTTTTCTTTCTGTCAATTCCTTTCGGTCCTGGACGTCTTGTCTCAGCCTGCAGTCTCCCTCTCCTTAGAATCAGTGTTAGCAAGGACTTGGGTAACGGCATATTGCTAATGTCAAGCCTGTTCAACCGCAGTACGGGTTGACGGCGCAGACAGGAAGCAGTCAAGCGGCTGGTTTTCAGCCCGCTGCGAGTCTGAGGGCAGAGAACAGCTTTATCTCTCCTGGTTTCTTTTATCATCTCTTTGTTGATTGTCTTGCGTTTAACGGTTATCTCAGTGGCGTCCTCTATAGTCTTGACCTCGACCTCCACAGAAGCAGAACAGGCTGGTGGCTTTACAGTCCAAACCTTACGATCTGCCATTCTGCAGTCCCAGCTCATCTCTGGTTCATCAGATGGGAAAGGGCTTTGATATCCCTTTATGGTGGGATAGGACTGTTTCTCTGGGCCTGCTTGGCAAGAGGCCATTTCTTCCTTCACAGAGGAAGGGAAAGACAGTGAAGAGAGGATGTAGTCCCCACCAGTGGACCTTAGAGCTAGAAAAGGAGAGACCGTCACAGGTTAACATCAGGAATAACTTAACTACATTTCCAGCATTTCCTAAGTTCTACCGGAAAATATTGAAATATTAGGACAGAAGTATTTTTTTTTAACAAAGAAAATAAATTCAGAAAAGTAAATGATTTCCAAATCCTGCACCCCACCTACCATTGGTGTCTAAGTTATGTCCATTTTTATGGTGATGGAGGAGTGCCTGTAATGGCTCAGGGTGAGCCACAGACTGCACACACTCCTCTAAGAGAGCAGGGGCAAGGCTGAGCCAAGATGCAGTCTAAGAGATGGAGAAATTAACAATTGTTACAAAACCAATTAACTAGCCTGCTAATATTGCTGAAGTGGTAGTGTATAATCATGCATCTAAGACCTAACCTATCCAACCTATTCCATAACAAAATGGTGTTTCAAGGTTTTGTGTGGAATGAGAGGCACTTTGGGACACATTCTTACTGGAGAGCCGAATTCATACTAGGGATGGGCACTAGTACTAATCCAAGGAGTGTATTTGATTGCTAATAATTAAATACAAATACAAACATTTTACAAATTCTACTATTAAAAAGGTTAAACGTATAAATAAGCACTGACAAAATTACAAACTCTAAGAAGTGTCAATTCTTTGTGGAGTGTGTCAAGTGCAGTGAAAATGTGTTTCATTTCTTTATCAGAACAAGCAGAATTTACAGCAACCGACAACATACCGTAAACTTTATTTTGCATTCAGCCCCGTTTCACACTGACATGAGAGTACTTGAGAACTCAAACAATTATAATATGAGAGTACTCGAACATGGACATTCTTTCAAATGGCCATCCCTATTTCATACCTCAGATGATGTACAGTACAATAATACCTGCTTAAGGTTTGGAGCAGGAAGCAGTTTCTCCAGTCTGGACAGGAACTCCCACACAAGAATCTGCAGTGTTGAGTCATACTTGGGGCCATACTCCTCTGGAAAAACATTCTGATAGACAGGACAAGCAGATGACAGTAGAAAGTACATACAGTGCCTTCAGAAAGTATTCACACCCCATTACTTTTCCCACATTTTGTTGTGTTACAGGATTAATTTTAAATGGATTAAATGGAAGAAAAAAAATTGTCACTGGCCTACACATAATACCTCATAATGCCAAAGTGGAACTTGTTTTCAAATTTGTGGATATGACTTAAAAATTAAAAGCTTAAATGTCTTGCATCAATAAGTAGTCAACCACATTGTTATGGTAAGCCTAAATGAGTAAAAATGTGCTTAACAAGTCACATAATAAGTTGCATGGACTCACTCTGTGTGCAGTAATAGTGATTAACATGATTGTATTATGACTACCTCATCTCTGTACCCCACACATACAAATATCTGTAAGGCCCCTCAGTCGACCAGTATATTTCAAACATAGATTCAAACAAAGACCAGGGAGGTTTTCCAATGCCTCACAAAGAAGGCACCTATTGGTAGATGAGTAAAAATAAAAAGCAGACATTGAACATCTCTTTGGGCGTGGTGAAGTTATTAATTACACTTTGGATGATGTATCAATACACCCAGTCACTACAAAGATACAGGCGTCCTTCCTAACTAAGTTGCCGGAAAGGGAGGAAACACTCAGGGATTTCACCATGAGGCCAATAGTGACGTTAAAACAGTTACAGACTTGTCACGTTCCTGACCTATTGTTCCTTTTTTCTTTTATTTATTTAGTTGGTCAGGGCGTGAGTTGGGGTGGGTTGTCTTTGTGTGTTTTGTCTAGTTTAGGGTGTGTGTATTGTTTAAGGGGTTTTTAGTATGTATGGGGTTGTGTTCAGTGTAGGTGTTTAGGAAAGTCTATGGTTGCCTGATTTGGTTCTCAATCAGAGACAGCTGTTAATTGTTGTCTCTGATTGGGAGCCATATTTAAGGCAGCCATAGGCTTTAGGTGTTTGTGGGTAATTGTCTATGTCAGTGTGTAGTGGTCAGTGTCAGCACCATTTTGTTTATATAGCTTCACGGTCGTCAGTTTGTTGTTTTTGTTTCGTTCGTTGCTCTTCTCAAATAAAAAGAGAATGTATTTCTCACACGCTGCGTTTTGGTCCTCTCTTCAAAGTCAAGACGATCGTGACAAGACTTTAATGGCTGTGATAAGAGAACTGAGGATGGATCAACAACATTGTAGTTACTCCACAATACTAACCTAATTGACAGAGTGAAAAGAAGGAAGCCTGTACAGAATAAAAAATATTCAAAACATGCATCCTGTTGTAACAAGGCACTAAAGTACAGTGGCTCCTCCTTTAAAAGTTGTGAGCTTATGCCGCGGGATTTAGAGGTAATTTGTGGTTTAGTACGGTACCCTGCGCCACCACTTCATTGCTCCAGACCAGCGCAAGGGGGAGTTAGAGCACTGAGTATGCTTTTGGGTCCTATTGTGTCTCTAACTGACATGAACCTAAATAGAAACTGATAATTGTGCATGACTTCAGTATTACTTATTAAAACTGTTGTTACACTAAGGTTTTTAATATTTTATTTTGTTAGGATTATTTTGCTCTTACTGTAGTACTGTATGCCACTCCCGACCAATCATGTTGTACAGCGCCTAAGTGGCGCAACGGTCTAAGACACTGCATAGCAGTGCAAGCCGTGTTGCCTCAACTGGGAGACCTATGAGATGACTGTAGGTTTTTGGTTTTTCTCCCTCTAAAACAGAAATAAATCATTCTAAATAACAAACTGGCTTCGTGGTTACAATAAAGAATGTATATGAGTAACAATGTCTCACCCCGTGTTCAAGAATAGCCTTTTTCTCTCTCTTTTACGTTATTTGAAAACAAAATCATCTCCAAAATATTTAAGGGAATTGCACTCATAATGGTGCTGACTAGGGAAACGTTCCAGCTGTTCTGTTCATAGTGCCAGTCTGCACGTTCAAACTAAAACAATGTAACTAACAATGGCATCTTTATGCTTTCATAATTTAAAAAATAAAATAATAACTTTTCAAAATGCCGATGTTTATTTGGTTATGGATCCAAAACGAATTACTAGGGGAATAAATATCACTGAATTACAGAAATATCCTCCATATGTAATTATTGGCGGAGAGTCATGTCATGTTTTTCGATGTACTCTAGGCCTACCGTAGCCGACATGAGTCTCACTAGTGTTGAGTAATGTGCTGTTAAAAGTGGTGTAGGTCTTATTTATTTAAAGAGCATATTGAAGTTAAAAGCAATAGCCTACAACTATTTTAGCACAGTTTCGTGCAGCTCTGAGACAAGCATGGGGACTGGTCTTGATAAATCAATGAGATTTGTAATTTCAC
This sequence comes from Salvelinus fontinalis, assembly GCF_029448725.1. Lineage (NCBI taxonomy): Eukaryota > Metazoa > Chordata > Actinopteri > Salmoniformes > Salmonidae > Salvelinus > Salvelinus fontinalis. The sequence continues at coordinate 18,562,221 of NC_074681.1, read as the reverse complement.
CGAATCTCCGTTTTGGTATTGGTTAGACTAGAATTAGAAAATTAGGGTGTAGAAATGTTATGCTCTTAGTGTAACCTTTATTTAACTAGGCAAGTCAGTTAAGAACAAATTCTTATTTACAAAGGACAGCCTACTCCTTCCTCCCTGTCGGGGAATTGAACGCTGGTCTCCGCAGGACACTGGATTCTTTAGCTAAATAGCCCAGTGCTGTACTCCCGATCACCACGTTGTACAGCTCCATATTTTCCATTTTATCCTGACGGAAACCCAGAGGGTTTTTATTTTTACTTGGAATAGAAACACCATAATATTAATAGAATTAATCCCAAACTCTAAATGTAATTGGAAAGGTAGATACAAATGATTTGTGACATTGTGGTTACAATAAAGAATGTAAACAAGATGTAAACAAGATGCTGTGTTTTTATTTACAGTAGCGATGAACAGCTGGTGACATTTTGAAAACAGGTTTTCAAACACTTGTAGCCCGATTAGCAGGACAATAGACTCTTTGTAGCCCGGCTACTGTAGGTGTGAACATCCCCCTACCCACAATGTATTCAATGCTTAAGTACTCTGAAGTGTTACATTTCTAACTTAAAACAGCAGTACAGTATTTCTTCAACAACATCTTTATGCTTTTGTTAATAAAATAATGCTAAAAATACTCTTTCAAAATGCTGATGTTTATTTAGCTTTGGATCCATAACGAATTACTATGGGAATAAATATCAGTGAATTACAGAAATACTGGAAAAAAAGTTGTCTAATGAAGGTAAACAAATTGTTGCTTACTGGAAAATACTCCTTCAAATACACAGTCACGTTGTACAGCTCCATTATGGCTTTTAGCAGGGCTATATTTTGGCCTTTATGGGCGCGCACAATTGGCCCAGTGTTTCTCTCCCTCTAAAAACAGAAATAAATGTTTTGGCCTTTACAAATATTATTTTGGGATTTATTCAGATTACAATTGCTCTTTTCTTTTTTTGAAAACAAAATAACATCCAAAATATCATTATATATTATCAAGTCATATAGCCAGCACCTACAAAAAGCTGAGTGACTCACTCATTCATGGCTTTGGATCAAAATAAATATCTACCAACATTCTTTCTGATAGTCTATAATATAGAAATGTTTTGGTTATCCTGACCTGGACACCATGTACAGTATTATAATAGCCCATTACGGGCTATTAGCAGGACAATATATCTTTACCAACACCTCTCTGTATTTTGATACTTTGTGGATGGGGGCTCCTGCAGTGCAAAATGCATTGCTACAGATGTAGGTTCGATACCTGTGCCGGCCACCACTGGGAGACCCATGAGGTGGCTTTTGGTTTTAATTTAGAATCCTTCAACATAGTGACACATCACATTTTTCAAATTTCAATAGCTCTTTAACCATTACTCCTAAAACGTTCAAAACTCGTTCTAGCTTTTTGTTGGTTTACATCTCACACTATTTTAAATGATTTATTTTAATTTGTGAAATTCAATAGTGTCTTGGTCATGTGACTCACACACCTCAAACAAGGTTCATAATGTACACTCAGTAGGCCTACACACCCTTTTGTTTGTCTATTTGCATCTCATGAGATTTTACGAGAATTTTTTATAGATTCAAATTTCAACAGCTCCTTAGTCTTATGACCTATGACCCTCAAACTACTTTCAGAATAGCCACTGAGTAGCCGTATATGTAGCACAACCTTTTGTTTTAATTTAGAATCCTCCAATCCTCTATATGTAATTATTGTCGGAGAGTCACGTCACGTTTTTAGATATACTGTAGGCCTACCGTAGGCGACATGAGTCTCACTAGTGTTGAGTAATGTACTGTTAAACATGGTGTAGGTCTTATTTAAAAAGCATGTTGAATTTAGAAGCAATGGGATTTAGCACCATTTCGCGCTACTCTGAAACAAGCATGGTCTTGATAAATAAAATGAGATTTTTATTTTCACTTAATCTCAGTTTGGGTATTGGTTAGACTAGAATTAGAAAATGAAGGTGTAGAAATGTTATGCTTTTAGTGTAACCTTTATTTAACTAGGCAAGTCAGTTAAGTATACATTTTTATTTACAAGGACAGCCTACTCCTTCCTCCACGTCTGGGAATTGAACCCCAGTCTCCCGCCTGCCCTGCCCACACGACACAGGGATTCTTTAGCTAAATAGCCCAGTACTGTACTCCTGACCGTCACGTTGTACAGCGCCATAACGGAAACCCAGAGGGTTTTTCATTTTTCTTGGAATAGAAACACCATAATATTAAGCAAATTAATTAAGCAAATACCAGTCAAAAGTTTGGACACACCTACTCATTCCAGGGTTTTTCTTTATTTTTTTTTACATTATTTTCTATATTGTAGAATAATAGTGAAGACATCACAACTACGAAATAGCACATATTGAATCAGTTAAGAACAAATTCTTATATACAAGGACAGCCTACTCCTTCCCCCCCGTCAGGGAATTGAACCCCGGTCTCCCGCGTGCCTGCATTCTCTATTACAGTCATTATTGAAGGCTATCAAATGCTTCTCAAAGATGGTGGTCACTAACTAGCATTAATGGTACCAGTGGTTCACACTTAACACATAACGTGCCATAGAATTCTGTGGCAACATACAAGCTGCGCCGCAGCACGCTGCAACTTTTAAAGGAATGTAATACCACTGTAATACTGTAAAAAATTGACTAAGTAATTCACTTTTTGTCCTGAAAACAAAGTGTTACATTTGGGGCAAATCCAATAAAACACATTACCGAGTACCACTCTCTGTATTTTCAAGCATAGGTGGTGTTATGGGTATGCTTGTAAACGTTAAGGACTATGGAGTTTTTCAGAATAAAAAAGAAACGGAATGAAGATAAGCACAGGCAAAATCCTAGAGGAAAACCTGGTTCAGTCTGCCTTCCACCAGACACTAAGAGATTAATTCACCTTTCAGCCGGATAATAACCTAAAACACAAATCTACACTGGAGTTGCTTAACAAGAAGACAGTGAATATTGAGAGTGGCCGAGTTACAGTTTTGACTTAAATCTACTTGAAAATCTATGGCAAGACGTGAAAATGGTTGTCAAGCAATGATCAACGACCAATTTGACAGAGCTTGAAGAATGTTAATTTTTTTAATAAAAAATAATTAACAAAACGTTGCACAATCCAGGTGTGGAAAGCTCTTAACCAGTGGGCAAAACCTGGTTGAAAAGACGTCTTATGATGTATTATTCTGGTCGCAAAACGGTTGAAATAGAACGTTTTGTTATGTCTTTTTACTGACCAGAATATTATGTATTTTTCTTACCACCATACGACCAGTTGGTCATAATTCTGACCACTATTATGTGCTGCTATATGATGTAGCCTACTGGTGGTCATAGTTAAGACATCGTCAGGTGGTCATTACCAGGTTATGATTACAGTTAATTACATACACTCTTAGGACAAAAAAAAAGTTATTCAGCTGTCCCCATAGGAGAACCCTTCTTGGTTCTAGGGAGAAGCCTTTTTGGTTCTACGTAGAACCCTTTTTGTGTTCATGTAGAACCCCCTGTGGAAATGGTCCTACATAGAACCGAAAAGGGTTCTACCTGAAACCAAAAAGGGTTCTTCAAAGGGTTCTCCTATGGGAACTGCTGAATAACCTTTTTAGGTTCAAGATAGAAAAAAATGTGCTAAGAGTGTACTGTAAAAAGTATTGCAGAGGATAAAGATGGATATTGAAAACATTGCTCAATACATTTATATTTGTTTCCATAGACACCAATTACATTTAATCTGCAACATATTCTTACATTTAAAATAGATCAAGCAATGGCAAAAACAAATCTACATCACAATTTACAGTAATTGTTTCATAATTCACTCACAGCCATTAAATGCATAGAAAGACTGGGACACAGAGTATATAAAGGCCCATTGTTTTATTTGATTAATGATTAATAAGAGTGGTGTGATGGGGTAGATACTCATCAAGGATCTCTGAGCACAGAAGGCGATGTTGAAGTGTCATGTGATGGATCAGATCTGCAGTAAAGACATTCAGCACATTACACCTTAATCAATAATGAGATTTTAATAGCAAACTAGAAAAGGATATCACTGAAGAAACTTTGTGGACTCAGCTGGCTAAAAGTATTTCCTTGGTACTAGTTGAAACATTTTGTGACAGTTACCGCTTAGAGATGTCTTCAACAAATAGCAACTTGCTCATATACAGTACCTATCAATTTTGGGACACACCTACTCATTCCAGGCTTTTTACGATTTTCTACATTGTAGAATAATAGTGAATAGTGAAGACATCAAAACTATGAAATAACACATATGGAATCATGTAGAAACAAAAAACTGTTAAACAAATCAAAATATATATTTGAGATTCTTCAAAGTAGCAACACTTTGCCTTGACAGCTTTGCACACTTGGCATTCTCTCAACCAGGTTCATGAGGTAATCACCGGAATGCATATCAAATAACAGGTGTGTCTTGTTAAAAGTTCATTTGTGGAATTTCTTTCATTCTTAACGCGTTTGAGCCAATCAGTTGTGTTGTGACAAGGTAGTGGTGGTATACAAAAGATAGCCATACATGGAAAAAGACCAAGTCAATATTATGTCAAGAACAGCTCAAATAAGCAAAGAGAAATGACAGTCCATCATTACTTTAAGACATGAAGGTCAGTTAAATTGGAAAATGTGAAGAACTTTGAAAGTTTCTTCAAGCGCAGTCGCAAAAACCATCAAGCTCTATGATAAACACTGGCTCTCATGAGGACCGCCACAGGAAAGGAAGACCCAGAGTTACCTCTGCTGCAGAGGATAAGCTCATTAAAGTTACCAGCCTAAGGAATTGCAGCCCAAATAAATGCTTCACAAAATTCAAGTAACAGACACATCTCAACATCAACTGTTCAGAGGAAACTGTGTGAATCAGGCCTTCATGGTCAAATTGCTGCAAAGAAACCACTGCTAAAGGACACCAATAAGAAGAAGAGACTTGCTTGGGACAAGAAACACAAGCAATGGACATTAGACAGGTGAAATCTGTCCTTTGGTCTGATGAGTCCAAATGTGAGATTTTTGGTTCCAACCTGTCTTTGTGATACACAGAGTAGGTGAACGGATGATCTCCAAAGGTGTGGTTCCCACTGTGAAGCACGGAGGAGGTGCGATGGTGTGGGGTTGCTTTTCTGGTGACACTGTCAGTGATTTATTTAGAATTCAAGGCACACTTAACCAGCATGGCTACCACAGCATTCTGCAGCGATACACCATCCCATCTGGTTTGTGCTTAGTGGAACAATCATTTGTTTTTCAACAGGACAATGACTCAACACCTCCAGGCTGTGTAAGGGCTATTTGACCAAGAAGGACAGTGAAGGGAAATCTGCATATCATATGACCAGGCCTCCACAAATCACCCAACCTCACCCAATTGAGAACATTTGGGATGAGTTGGACCACAGAATGAAGAAAAAGCAGCCAACAACTGCTCAGAATATGTGGGAACTCCAAGACTGTTGGAAAAGCATTCCAGGTGAAGCTGGTTGAGAGAATGCCAAGAATATGCAAAGCTGTCATCAAGGCAACAGGTGGCTACTTTGAAGAATCTAAAATATTAAATATACTTTGATTTGCTTAACACTTTTTTGATTACTACATGATTCCATGTGTTATTTCATAGTTTTGATGTCTTCACTATTATTCTACAATGTAGAAAATAGTACAAATAAATAAAAACCCTTGAATGAGTAGGTGTTTCCAAACTTTTGACTGGTACTGTACATACTTTGCCTCCTCCTCCACCACGGCGGTCACGGGCATATTTTAAGACTTTCCAGAGGGCCTGCAACACATGAACCTCTTGAGTTTTCGGACACTTACTGTATGCATAGAAAGAGAAGAAAATAAATGAATGATTGGCATAATGTGGGCATGCAGGACACGACAGAACAGTAACGCACAGTAAAATATCTTTAACAGTCAGAATCTACTAAAAGTAAGGCAAAGGCATGTTTGCTCTTCTGTCCCCTCATATTGAAGTGAGACATTAATTCATTGGTGAACAATCTGAAACATTTTTAAGAAAGAGGATATCAAAATTAAACAGTAGTTGGATAATTACCATTTTTAACTCATCTCTAAATAGTAAAGTTTTGCTTAATCCGAATTCGTGTTGTAATATTCAAACAAAATCCTGTGGACATTGTTCCGGACAGAGGTTCCCCCAATTGAGGACAGCTTGCTAGTCTTAAACAAAGAAAGCTAAATACAACAATGTAAGTATGTGTATGAGGCAATAGAAACCAATAAAATATTATTTTGTTCAAAAGTTGTGTGTGTCATATATATCATTCTTGCAACAAACATTGTTAGAAATGGGTGTAATTCCAAATCTCTTCCTCTTCTCTGCAACTGCACACGTGTGAGTTTGTGTTGAATCAGGACTCATGAGTTGTGCACCTGAAAAAAAAAGTGAGTTAAAATAGGATTCGATTTGCTTTACAAAATGTATATTATTGCTACTTTAATTGTATATACTTACACAACAATCGGAGAAAAAAAGGGTTCCAAAAGGGTTCTTTGGCTGTCCCCATTGGATAACCCTTTTTGGTTCCATGTATAACTCTCTGTGGAAAGGGTTCTACATGAAACCCAAAATACATCTACCTGGAACCAAAGGGGTCTACTTGGAACCAAAAAGTGTTTTTCTAAGGGTTCTCATACGGGGACAGCCGATGAACCCTTTAAGGTTCTAGATACCACCATTTTTTCTAAGAGTGTAAGATCGTGCAGCTGAATAGCATGTCTCTTGGAAAATCCAGTCTCAGTGAGACCTGATGCAATGAAAAAAGTGAATGATCATCAGCATAGCTAGTACAAACCTATCCTTTACAAAGTTGGTTGGTAGGAATCAAAACCCACTGAAGATCAGAGTATCAAACCGAAGAAACAAACATTTTGCAAACAACTTACTGTCAATTACTATTGATTTAAGGAGGAGTGGTTCTGATCTCTCCTTTACCTGGGATGTGGCAGAATAGGTCACTGGTAATTGAGTGTGACCAGGCATTGCTGTAGAGGCCATGCATCAGGTCATTGACATGTTTCAGGAACTGTAAAGACAAATCATGATTAGCCATTACCCAAGGTCTTCACGAAGTTAGACATAGCCTAGCAAGTGCATTGACTATGTTGCACCTCAGCAATCCGGCAGACAGGCTCTCTCTCTCCATCTATGTTTTGCTGTCTATTTGCATTTCTTAGTCAGCAGACTGGATAACTTCTATACTCATTCCCTTTGTTCCCTCCTCCAAACTTCCATCCAAGCTAGAGTTTCCTGCAAAAATAAGAAAACCAAGAATTGAAAAAGGCAGTTGAGAGGTGTAATGTTAGAATGAGTGTTGAGGAGGAGCAGGGACAGGCAAAATATATCATATGGTCAAATGAAATGTACACAAAAATATCTCAAGAAAGTCTAAACATCCATATTGGGGGTACACGTTTCAAGAATTAGGCTAGCTTACCGTCTCACACACAATAAATGTTTACGATATGTGTATTCATGTACCATCTCTCTCTCACGATGTTGACAATCTTTTCTTTAAGGTATTGTGGTCATAATCATCATCTCTTCCCCCTCTCTCTCTCACAGAACACACACTCATAGCTAGCATGACAATATTGACATGACAATGTTTTCAAATGTTATTGTGATCATCATCTCTCACGCACACACGCAGAGAGAACACACACATTTACTGTCATTAACTAAACATATATCAAAATGTTAGCTAGCTAGACCCAACGCCTACAAAAGGTAAAATGAAAACTTACCATGTCCATGGAGATTAGCCAGACAGCTAATGTTAGACAGCTAGTTAGCTAAAATTAGCCATCTAATTTAGCTAGCTAGCAAATCTTTCCTTGATGTTCTTCTCCCCAACAAACCACTGCTTCAATTACAAAAGTAAAACAAGAATGTAGGAGAACAGGGACTACCACAGCAGGCAAATCTTTTAGTTTTTTAGTTTAAATTTCAAGAAACTGTTGTTGTTTTCCAACTGTGTTGTTGTGTAGCCTACTGGGCGAGCTGTCCCAACTAACATGGAATGTTGACCTATGTGCTCGAGTAGGCTGCGCTGAGATCTATTGCTGTGCACAAAGCACAGATTCCAATACAAGTTTTAGCTGGAACTGATATGCCTACCTCCTAATTTAGCTACTGAAATTAAAATGCAATTACAGCACACATTATGTTAATTGTTTAAAAGCTTTAAGGAAAAATATTATAGTCATATTATCTGGGTCAAATTCAGGTGCAATCATTTTGGACCAATTACTGATTGATTTTTTTTTGAGGATATAGAAATAAAAGACCTATTTGTTAGTCATAATAGAACATGAAAACAGCATTCAGTGGAAGCGAAGAAAATGTGCAGCACAATAAACAGTACAATTAGTTAACACAGACAAGAGATTACCATTAGAAAGCCAACACACACAGCAAGCTACCAGATATCATTAATTAAACAACCATTATTTCATTGTTCCGCAGTTTTACTGCATTTTAACAGCAGTGCCATTTTTTAAGGGTAACCTGTCATATTGTGCATTGTTTATCTTACATGCTGGTAGCCTAGAACAAATGTTAAGGAAGTGAATGTGCACTTTTCAATTGGGTGGACTGCAACTACGAAAAACATGGCCTTTAGTAAAAGCAAAAGCATTTATAGTATCGGATATTCTCTAAAGTAGGTACAATCTCTGATAGCTATAGGACCATAGAGACCGTCAGAAATATTTTTCATGACGTCAAAAAGACGTAACGTAGAAGACATCTTAATCTGGTTGTGATCTGGTTATGACGTCCAGGCCAGATTTCAACCAGTAAAAGATGTCTTTATTACATTTTATGCCCACTGGGTAGATTTACCCAGAAACACTCACAGCTATAATCAATGCCAAAGGTGCTTCTACAAAGTATTCACTCAGGGGTTATGAATACTTATGTAAATGAGATATGTATGTAGTTTAATTTTCAATACATTTTCAATAAATGTACAAACATTTCTAAAAACATGTTTTCACTTTGTCATTACGGGGCATTGTGTGTAGATGGGTGAGGAAAAAAACAACTATTTAATACATTTTTGAATTCAGGCTATAACAACAAAATGTGGAATAGGTCAAGGGGTATTAATAATTTCCAAAGGCACTGTACATACATACAGAAATAGTGAATAACATAAGCCTGGAAATACGGTTGTTGATTTGCAATCTATGGCTAAAAAATGGGTTCCGTTGAAATGAACAGCTCACTCATTATGATTCTCGCACCAGGTTGGACACGGAAGGAGTGAAATGCAATCCTGTCACTTTTCCCCAGCATGTTATGACACTGACCTGAAAGAAGAGTTCCCTCTCCTCTGGCTGCTCCAGTAGGGTTTCAATCAGCTTCATGAAGCTGGCCTCTGATGCTTCCACCTTTGGATCTGAAACCTGCAGCAATAATGCACAGTGGGTAAGTAAAACTAACCATAGGCTAACAAGACTTCCTATACACTGTTGATCTACTGAATATAGACATTTTGCAAATATACTTACTGACTTACATACTGACTTACATACTTAAGTCTTTTGAGGCAAATGTGGAAATAAAACCCACATTATAAGCATAATGTTTTGTAAGGACCACACTACTACCAACAGAGCTATTAGAATCAAGGTTCCTTCTCAGAGCAGTCCTCACCTCTCCCTTCTGATTGGAGACACAGCTCCTTATCCTGTTCAGGTGTGGCTGGACAGTATCAGGGCGACACAGCTCATCATCACAGCGACACAACTCCAGAACCAGCTGTCAATCAAATTACAATTTATCAACAATGGCAGCAGGTATGTGTGATTGTTGAGTTCAATGTTTAAGTAGGATGAGGTTGCACTTATCTAATGTAAATCTCGCATTTTCCTAGTGCTGGCACAGTAATTGTATAATCGTGTAACCGACTATTACGGATGAAGGCGTCATGTAAATAAAATAACTATCATAAGTTTGTAAGTCGCTCTGGATAAGAGCGTCTGCTAAATGACTTAAATGTAAATGATAAGCATTTTAATAAAAACATATTTTTTTATCAACTTCATTTTGAAGTGGACAAACTTTACCTAAATATAGTAAAATAAAAGTAAGCATGGTTCACATCTAACAGCCGATATAAGGAAAGACGAGAGGACACAAAAATAGCCAGTTTTAGAATTTAGTGTCGTGGAACAGATAGGGCAGAAAGCCTACTGGTTAAAAGTGGGGGAGGGGGCAGTATTTTTATTTATTAAGGATCCCCATTAGCTGCTCTTCCTGGGGTCCAGCAACATTAAGGAAATTATATACAATAAAAAATATTACATGACATAACACTTTTCACAACACATTAATTGTGTGGCCTCAGGCCACTACTCTACTACCACATATATACAATCCATGTGTATGCCTGTGCCTGTGTGTGTCTTTTCACAGTCCCCGCTGTCCCATAAGGTGGGTTTTTATCTGAGGGTTTTTGTAACAGAAAGGTTGCTGGTTTGAATCCCCTAGCTGACCAGATGAAAAATCTGTCGATGTGCCCTGGAGCTAGGGCTGGGTGGTATACCATATATACCGGTATTGATGCATAGACTGGTTTGGGTTTTTACTTTACCTTCTATAACGGTATTTGAATGTTTGGCTTGTTAAATGTGATACGCCGTGTGTAACATCCATTTTTATAGTTTACTTCGCTACTTGAGTCATCTCTCTCCGCTCTCTCTCCATGCCACTTTCGACACAAACTTTGCCCCGCCCCCTGTCACTCAAGGAGCGCATTTATAGTTTCTCGACCCCGAGACACTTGCGTTCAGTCTGCAGCACGTGGTCAATGCAGCACATGGTCAATGCAGCACATGCAACAATGTTGATGACAACGATGCTGTTTTCACTTTGCTTCTTAATATAAATCCACTAGCGTTCTATAATTCAACTATTTGTTCGTGTTTATTACATCTGCAAAATGGCTCAACAGCTAGTTTGTCTTTTCTTAGCAAGTTTGGTTTACATCTTGTTAATGCTAATCTCTAGTTAGCTGGCTGGCTAGCTAGCTAATAAAATGTACTGAGTTACAGGTAACGTAATTAGCAATACAGCCTGATAATAACAGCTATGGTGAAGACCTAAATTAGCATGTTTGTGCAACAGTATCTTCTAAATCAAAGAGGAATACGTAAAGCATGAATATATTAGCTACATGAAGTAGCGAAGAGAAAACATTAAATGTAGCCAAAGACTATAGGGTCCCCTAGGAAACACTTAACAATACTTTGGTTCCTACCCTGTCACAATACCCCTTCCCTGGCATTTTAATTCGTTGCCATGGCAACATTGTATTCAAAGTGCCCACTATTATATTTTCACTATAGAATTAGAATAATCATTCTATTTCCATAATTCCAACAGCTCACCCAAGTGTTTTGCTCTAAATCGCAAGTCAAACATTTGGCTAAAAAATCTAGATTGTTTGCCCATATCGTGTAGCCCTATGTGGCAGTATGGATATTATCTCAAATGAGTGGAGTAAATGCAGAACTTTATGAAAATTCTGAAATTATTTTGGGGTTGAATTGAACAGTATAAAACAATCAGAATAGAGATATACTTTAAGGGATTTCAATGGGTCTGAGTTGCCACCCTAGAGTTATGCACGACTCACTACTTGTATTATTAAAAAATATAAAATATCGTCAAATACCATCATACCGTAAAACATTGTTTAAATAACGTGATATGATATTTTGTCCATATCGCCCAGCCCTACCTTGAGCAAGGCACTTAACCCTAATTTCTTAACCCTAAGAACTGTCTTGTAAATTAGGGTTATTTTAGATGACGACACGTAACTATATAGCTACGTGTCGTCATCTAAAATAACCCTAATTTACAAGACAGTTCTTATTTTATTAATGGTGGTCAGATCCATCTATGTGAAGCTAGCCACAATAGTGAACTTTGCGGTTGGCCTTCAAAAGGCCAAGCTAACTATATAGCTACGTGTCGTCATCTAAAATAACCCTAATTTACAAGACAGTTCTTATTTTATTAATGGTGGTCAGATCCATCTATGTGAAGCTAGCCACAATAGTGAACTTTGCGGTTGGCCTTCAAAAGGCCAAGCTAACTATATAGCTACGTGTCGTCATCTAAAATAACCCTAATTTATAAGACAGTTCTTATTTTATTAATGGTGAAGCTAACTATAGCTAGCTAACTATAGCTACTGAAAAATATAATGTCGTTTTGCTATGTTTTTGGGGAAGAACATTGTTTGCATCCATGAGCTAGCTAGCTTTTTTTTAATGACCAGCACTGTAGGTGCGCGAGACAACTTTACCAGCATTATAGCATACGTATCGATGAATTGTTGTGACATATGAAATACGAGTGAGTGTAATCAATGTGTAATAACTACATTAAAAATGTATCAACGCGTTAAATTATTGTGTGACGTTCAGTCATATTCAGGTCCTGATTGGTCAACAAGCTTATTTGACACGACAAATAGTGTTAAATAGCATCTTTTTTGACATGCAAAGACCAAAACGGCGTTCCATAGAAATCCTGGTTGAGAATGAAACGACTGAACAACGAAACAGCACAGCAAGTAAGTAAAAGAAATAGGTTTTGATTATGTTATACTGGTAATGGGGACAAATTTAAATGCCAACAAAATAACTTTTTGGTCAGTGTGGTGTCTGTAACCTTCATTTAACTAGACAAGTCAGTTAAGAACAAATTCTTATTTACAATGAAGGCCAATCTCGGCCAAAGCCGGATGACACTGGACCAATTGTGCGCCGCCCTATTAGACTCCCAATCACGGCCGGATGCGATACAGCCTGGATTCGAACCAGGGACTGTAGTGCCGCCTCTTGCACTGAGATGCAATGCCTTAGACCGCTGCGTCCATGTGTGTGTTAACTATACTAGAATGCTTAAAAAGGCAGCTAAAACTGTAAATATCGGTATCGTTTTTTGTCAAGGAAAATATTGGATAGTGGTATCAGCCAAAAATGTCATATCGGTGCATCACTACTCTGAATACTTTCCGAATGCACTGTAGGCTCTAGTTCGGCAAATAACTCACAAGGTGGGGTAGTGTTATACTGCTTGGCTAAACAGTAAAGACAGAATATCACATTTCTGATTTGAGTCCTAGGCTATGCCTAGGTGCACATGCAGTGTCAGGAGCGGAGGAGAAATTTAAGTTTTTTGCTATTCGAACGGTTATAATGTTGACGGAGGTCCTTTGGCTGACAAATAACCTGCATTCAAAATTCCATGACCATCACAGCCCTATGTTTTCCTTCCATAAATTGTTCACATTTCAGGAGGGTACACTGATCCTAGATCTGTGCCTAGCAGCAACTCCTTTCCCTCCTGTCACCCCCACTCACCCGTGCTCTCAGTCCCATGAGGAGTTGGACCCTCTCTCTGTAAGTCATCAGTTCAGGGACTATTTCCAACACGCTGGTGGCAAACTCCTCCAGCAGCCCATAGTCCATGATGTCTCTCCGCTCTACAACCTGCCACAGAGCTGCACACACCAGGCGCAGTGGAGGAATAAAAAGACGCATAGACGACAGAAGAAGAGGAGGACCTAGAAGAGAAAATGAAACATTTAAATTAAAAAACAAGCTAGTTACTATAACTTGGGGGGGGGGGGGGGGCATACTTCATATATGTCCCAACCCTTTTTGCTCTTGTTCACTCTCCTCTCCAGTGAGTTATACTACAAAGCCGAATCAATGAGTTAGCCAGCTAACACACCTGAATATTCTGAAATAACATTAAATTTTTTGGAAAGATAATTAGAACATGCCCATTTCAAGCTTAACTCAACAAACCAAAGACATATGTAAGTTTAGATTTCTTAATTAACCTGAAAATCAGTAGTTATTTCTAGTTGTTTATTAAAGTTAGCTGGTAGGTGTAACCGTGACACCCATTTAATTTTCTACAGTGCCATCCATGTCAGATCAATGATGAGGAGTAACAGAGGCAGAGAAAACTTTATGGGAATAAAATTCAGCTTTGATCAATGAGGAAACTATAGAGATACTATAAAATGATTCTAATTCCTAATTCTATGGAGGAAGCTATATAATAGCAGGGCTGACCAAACTGAGACCCAAGGGCCAAGTTGACGATGTTTGATTTGGCCCACCTGGACTACGAGAGAAAACATTGCCCTGTGCCTTGAAATTCCATTAAAAATCAGTATTGGAATTACTGAAATTAAATTGGCTACATTGGGAAATCATAGTAGTCACAAACCACAGTTGAGTCACCTGCTAGTCTTCCCTTCCACTAGCATACTGTCATGTTAAACTCATAACGTTTCCCACCCACTTTCTGTCGTCTGGTGGTCAAAGAAAGTGTGACAGTCTGAACAACCCCTCCCTCTCTCTAGTTTTAACATCACCTCTCCTGGCTCTGACTGACACCTACCCATGAGCCCGTCTCTTTCCATTTACTGTAACCAGCATCCGACACCGGACGTCCATGGACGATGAAAAATAGTTGAAACATGGTCAGCCCGCCATGGCCTTAATTTCAACATCCACAGATACATATTTTTGGTTCGGTCCGGACTTGATTTGGCCCAGACATAGAGGTCCATGATTGGTTCAGATGTGGTTCACTCTACTGTACTTTACTGTACTCTACTCTACTAAGCTGTACTTTGATGTCCAAACTTGTGAAACATAGACCTCTATGATTGGTTCAGATTTGGTCCGGATCAACCAAATGTGGTCTTGTTTGGGGGCAGAGCCCATTAAAATAATAGCCAGTATGTAGAATACTACCCAAATATGCAAAAGGAGGATATTGCATATTTATACTTTTGTGTATATATTTAGGACACATCACCATGAAGATAATGACATTCATATCGTACAGATCAAAGACCCATGATGAAATTTCATTATGGCAATTCAGCTACCGGGTGTAAATCCACGTTATTTACTGCAGTTCAATAACCAAAAGAGATTTCAAAACTCAAGGTGTCACGTCATAGCTGACACCCCATTATTTTTCTGAAAACATATTTTAATCTTAATTCGGAGCAGATTTTTAAAAGTTTTGGAAAACGTAGTCACGCAAAATACTGAGGGAGATTGCATCTGCACAGTTCTTCCAGTAAATGTGTTTTTGGAAAATGTTCAGTGTAAATTGTTAAAAGTAGTCATTGTGCATACTGCTCTACAAAGGCAAAGTGCAGTAACTACCAATTTGGTCAAAAATCTTTGATCTGTTGTACTTGCCAGGTAAACTACCTGATTATTGTGGTATTTAGTTTCCTGACACCAGAACAAGCCATCCGATCAGAATATACTATAAAGTACCAGAAATTGCTGTCCGTCTAGACCAGGGATGGGCAACTGGAGGCCGCGGACCAATCCCCTCCACCCCCCTAACAAAACACAAGGTGCAATTTTGAAATTTGGTAATGCATCAGCAGTTTTACTCTTGTTATGTCAGTCACTAGCTATGTTTCCATTAACTTGTCCAGTGATTTTTAAAATTTTGATTTAACTATCTTACTTCAATAACAACAGCTGGAAGAAATTACATCACACCAATTTTATTGAATAAAACGAAATTGCAAAAACAAGTGTTGAAGAAAAAATACGTGATTGAAGTGTTTCCATTACCTATTTAGACAAATTGTAAATTAATAAATTGGCGATGCCCTCCCACCTACAGTGCCTTCAGAAAGTATTCATAGCCCTTAACCTATTCTACATTTTGTTGAGTTATGGCCTGAACATTTTGTACATGTATTAAATTACAAGTTTGACCAATTCCAGTCCGCTTGCTTAGGGGGTCCGGGGTCCTCCCCAGGATAATTTTTATGTAGAAGGACTGAGAAGCTCAGTTCTGCTGAGTTTTAAAAAATACATTCTACTCCAAAATTTATGAAAATAAAATTATGCTGACACCATCTAAAATATTATCACCTCCAGAAATGGGTCCAACAACATATTGGTAAAAATAATATAAAAATGATATAGCCTATGCATGATCTACAGCAGGGGTACTCAACTCTTACCCTACGAGGTCCGGAGCCTGCTGGTTTTCTGTTCTACCTGACCATTAATTGCACACCCGGTGTTCCTGGTCTAACAATGAAAAATGCAGTGGAACTGGCTTCAAAGTCCAGAGTTGAGTTTGAGGGGTCTACATTAGCAGATGGTCTATTAGCAATAAGCATTATCACCTGTAGCCCAACTGATGAAGCATAGTGGCTATAAAATGTACATGGACAAACACCATGCTTCAGCCTATCTGAATTTACTCTATTGGACACAACATCCAGATTGTCATTATTCTAAATATTAATTTATAACTAACTAATTATTATTCACTCTAAAAATTTAATTTTTGGGGGTTTCTATTACAGTGTTGTTGCTCTTTTAAAACATTGCCCCTTTAAGAGCCCTGTTGTGCAGCTGCACCTAAACCATGGTTGAAACTCCATTTGTAAAATGATGTCACATGCACAAATTGAAGGTGTAGAGAAATAAACATAGTAGCGATGAAAAACTGTAATCCCCCTCTTTTTAAAAAAGGCCAAAACTGCTTTCAAAAAACATTTGCCAAAAAAATGTTGTGCATTGACTTTTTGTCAGAATACATGTTTCCCTCCTATGACTCTCGCAACTTGAATGCGCCTTGAGAGGAATATTTATCTCACATAGAACACATAACAATAAGCCAACTTGGTAAATTATTCTACTATGGGGTTGTCTGTTTTAATAATATTACATGGCAAAAATAGTAGTTCTGGAAAGTTACATTCTGAGTGATAAAGTATAGGCTTTGAATTACTTTGCAAGCAGCTACAGTAGGCCACACACCACTGTCTGAGTTGAGCAACGCGGTGGTGTGCATTATAGACTATTTCATTCCCTTCATCTGATTATCAGTGTCAGCAATCATGCATGTCTGTTGAGTGCACACAGCATAGTTAGTGCACACAATATATTTACTTGGAGAACAGACACGCTTCTGTCTGTATTATGCCATGTCATCTTCAAACTATATCTGATTTTTATTTATTTTTTTACAGTAAAAAAGAAAAATGGACTGTATTATCACGCACCTTGTTCAAACCATGATAAAGCAGGGAGAGATTATGCTTTTCTGGTGCAATACATGCGGCCTACAAAGTTCCAAGTATAGGCTAGCGATTTGATTTTAATTTTGAAATATAATAGGGCCTATTTGTATACCCAGTAGGCTGACCCATATTTGCCTTTCTGAATATTTCCCCTAATGCTATTAGCCTTCCTCTTCTTTCTCTCTCCAGTGTTGCTTCATTCTTTCCTCGCTTTCAACAGTTAAATGAAATAAGTTTTGTTGTCCGTATATTCATCATTCTAAGGACATGCTTGAAATAATATAGGACTAGAATGAGATGCAGAAGGCTTGCACTTCTCTTCATGAAGATTGAATGGTTATGGGTCTGAATAAATAACTGAATAACCTACCGTCATTGCACGTTCACTCTTCTTTCAAAACTATCTGTAAAGTTCTATTGGCTGCTGTATTTAACATTCAGCAAACATGAGCTTGTGTCCCTCTTCAAATATTCCATTGGCATAAGAAATGCTAAAGAAAATAAAGTCCAGCAAGCTGTTCTAGTCTAGCTTTTCCTGCATGGGACTCCAAGAGTTAAGGAGAATTTTTTAGGGAGAGGCCAGCGGAGCATGCATATTGCGCAAGAGTCAGAGGCTATACGTACAAAGATTATTATGCATCACCCATCATTCATTAGCTAAATATAAGGCTAATACTGCATTGATTTAATTACATGAAAGAGGTAGGCTAGGACATCTATATATAGGCCTGATATAAATCTTGGACTGGTTTAACTATTTTGAATGGAATTGATGGAGAGAAAGACCGCGAGAGTATGGCGTGCACTGATTTAAACCGATTTTCGAGTGATAGGCTGTTTTAAAACTCTACAGCTGCAATAAAATAATCTTTACAATTAAAAAAATAAGGTAACCCCCCAAAAGCCAAATGTAGATGTGTAAATTAGACATGCATTCGGTCTTTATATTACTGTATCATAGGCAGCAAATGTACACCTACCTGTGATATGCCAAAAGGTTACCACGATGAGATGATAGGTCTACATGCATTGTGAACTGTGCTCCATACTGAGATGTCTGTCCCCACCCTGTGCGTTGATGATTCATCAAGCAGACAGGAGGACGTAGAGAGACAGATTTAAACAATGCATATAATGTAACTGTTCCATTTCACGTTATGATGGCCATATAAATATTTTATTATGATTTACCATTTTTTTGCAGTTATTTCTCCTGGGAAAGGGGAGTGATTTTGGGCGGTAAATCTCGGTAACTGGGATCCAGCCATTCAAGCCTAGTAGTGACATCTCAAGGATTATCAAGGAAATTGGATTCAATAGAGCTCAATTTGGAGTGTCATAGCAAAGTGGTGTGCATACAAATTTATTTTCTATACATTTGCAACAATTTTTAAAAACATGTTTTCACTTTGTCATTATGGGGTAGTGTGTAGATGGGTGAGAATAAAACTATTTCATACATTTTGAATTTAGGTTGTAACAACAAAATGTGAAATAAATCAAGAGCCAAGGAGAATGAATACTTTCTGAAGGCACTGTCTGTTTTATGTCTGAGGTAGGCCACGAAAGCAAGCATGGATAAAATGCTCAAATATTATAATATTTGCCATATTCTAATAATTCTCATGTGCCAATGTATCGCCCGTGCCATGGTGAAATTTGCACTCCTGTAAATTTGAAATAATTGGATAGTGAAACCAGCCAACCAGAAAAGCAAGGCAATGCAATTCATGATTAAAAAATAATTCAGGAACCATCCTGAATCTCACATAGGGCCCCCTGCACATATTCACGTTTTTAACCTTACTAACATAGAAACTTGGTTGCAGTTTCTATGATACAACGGTAAAATATTTAATACTGGTAATCAGAATGTGTTAGGTGTCAAGTTATATGGCTGCAATTTGATTGTTTGAAGTGTAATTCTACAATTGTTTTCAAAAAAAGCTATTGTTTACCTATTATTTTTTCTAAATCAACAATGTATATTTGTTGGGCCCACCAGACAGATTATACTTTGGCCCACCAAACCCAAAAGTTTGAGCACCCCTGCTATATAGCTACACACATTACACTAGGCTACACAAATTACACTAAACTCTACACATATTACGCAAAAAAATACTACTGTCTGAGTTGCACAACATTTGTAATTATTTATATTATTAACTTCGAATGCAGGATATTCTATCTGGCTATAGATATTTTACAAAATGGCTGTGGTTTAACCTCGTCCCCAGGCTCGAGCCAGGGGTGTAATCATTAGTCCAAACAGTTGCAAAACGAAACAATTTGCAACTAAAAACGAGAGTTTCTAATGGACGAATTCAGGAAGGTCCATCACGTTTCATCCAGTTTGCGTCTGCTTAAGAAACGTTTTTTAAACAGAATTGGCGTAATGAATACGCCCCTGGGCCCAGCTTCAACCTTAGGTTGAGGGACTGGGGGAAGGGCTATACATTACGGACATTTCTGACGTGCAAGACTAGCCAAATCGAAAAATGACCCTTAACTTAACCAAACCATTAACCCTGACATTAACCAAATGTTTTACAAGTTCTGAGATTAAATATCGGTTTGCACGTCAGAAAAGTCCGTGTAGCCACTAAACAAACCATCTTTTACTATAGCCCTTTCCTCGAGACTACTGGCAAAGATGGTGGTTGGCTAGCTAGCTTGAAATTGTGGCAGCAATGCACACTACAACAGGTCACATATACAATGAATTGCAATATATGGATAGTTTACCCTTTTCCTCCCGGAGCGTTTGCATTTTGTTGTTTTGCAAACATTAGCTAGACCAAAAACAGTGGCTCTCTTCACAGATCTGTCCGTGAAAATCTTGTTTACGACATTAGACCCATAGCACAGTGCATCCGACGGTGCATGCAAAGTAAAAAATGAATGCCTGTTTTTACTGCGATGACATAATCTTCAACGTTACACATTTGAAATATACACTATTTTAATTTGAAATATGACTTATTTAATTACATATTAAATTATGAAACTGTTTATGTAGCTAAACGTTTAAAAACGAATTGTTCAAATATCAATATGGCAGGCAAAATTGTAGACAAAAACAAAAGAAGACCTCCTAAACACGTGATTATGAGGTGCGGAAGGAAAGTTGTGATTTCGGGAAAACGTGAGTGAAGATTTGTTTCTCATGGGTGGAAAAGGTTGGAAAATAGCTAACATAAAGAATACATTATGGATGACGAGGAGGAGACCCACAGACTATGGAAAATCCGCAAAACAATCATGCAGGGAAATTGTAAAATTGAGAATACTTCATCCCAGGCACTCGGTTTACAATTTGTTCTCGAGTACCCAAAGTAGGCTGAACATATTACATTTTTAACAATGCTTTATTCGAATAAAAAGTAGTTCGTTGCATCCGCGGTGGAGCCAAGTTTCATAATATTATCATACATCCCAGCTGCCTGCAGTAGTTTTGAATTAATCACGAAAAAACAGGCCTTATTTTAACAGCATTTTTCACCCTGCCAGCTCCTATTAGTTCTATTGAGCACTGTGGCACCAACTCGCCTTCCGAACGTTCTAATCCCATGTTGTTGTACTATGTCAATATAGCAACTTCGCTACAGTTGGCAATGAATACCTGCTCACGTTGTTTATAGTTAAAATGTAAACTATAAATTACTCATGTTACTCGGTCGTCCCATTGTTTACTATAGAGAAATATAGGTATGTCTGTCTATTTTGCCTAAAATCTCGAAATGTCTATATTTTAGATTTGTTTTTAATTGGACACAATTTTAATCATGAGAATCTCTTTCTGATAATGTAAGGCTGGGCAGTGTATCTCGTTATCATCAAACGCTAGACCAGAACTAGTCAGAAGTTGACATTTTTTCCTACTTCCTGTTATGCAGACATAAGCACACTTGGCACCATTTGAGGTGCGGATGTTTACTTTCTACACAAGTTGTTGTTTTTCAGTTTCGTCTTAAGAACTTCCTACGTCCTAAGAACAGATTGTAGTGGTAAAAGGACCTTGTGCATTTCAGGTAAAATAACAACTCAATGTTTATATCCCAGGACAAATTAGCTAGCAACATCAAGCTAGCTAAATAGGACAAATTAGTAAACCAGCTAGCTAAATTGCCATAAATGTTTAATGCTTTTCGACCTGTCCCCAAGTTAATATAATTGGTTCAGAGTTTGTTTTGATATTTTAACCTGTGTGTAGTGATCGAGTTTGGTGTGGGGGGACAGAATACATTTATGCACGATGGCGCAATTAGGTGCATTCCCGCCACTGACCTCGTTCATCTTTCAGTCACCCACGTGGGAATAACCAGTGAGGAGATGGCACGTGGGTACCTGCCTCTATTGGCCGTTGCTTATATAACAGCCTATACTCTTCTGGGAAGGCTTTCCACTAGATGTTGGAACATTGTTGCGGGGACTTGCTTCCATTCAGCTACAAGTGCATTCGTGAGGTTGGGCATTGATGTTGGGCGATTTGGCCTGGCTCCCAGTTGGCGTTCCATTTAATCCCAAAGGTGTTCGATGGGGTTGAGGTCAGGGCTCTGTGCAGGCGTATCAAGTTCTTCCACACCGATCTTGACAACATTTCTGTATGAACCTCGCTTTGTGAACACGGGCATTGTTATGCTGAAACAGGAAAGTGCCTTCCCCAAACTGTTGCCACAAAGTTGGAAGCACAGTATCCTCTAGAATGTCATTGTGTGCTGTAGTGTTAAGATTTCCCTTCAGTGGAACTAAGGGGCCTAGTCAGAATCATGGAAAACAGTCGTAGACCATTATTCCTCCTCCACCAAACTTTACAGTTGACAATATGCATTGGGGCAGGTAGCGTACTCCTGGCATCCGCCAAACCCAGATTTGTCCGTCGGACTGCCAGAAAACGCTTTCCTCTGCTCCAGAGTCCTATAACGGTGAGCTTTACACTACTCCAGCTGACACGTGGCATTGCACATGGTGATCTTAGGCTTGTGTTCATGTAACAGTTTAACTTTACGTCCGTCCCCTCGCCCTGACCCGGGCACGAACCAGGGACCCTCTGCACACATCAACAACAGTCACCCACGAAGCATCGTTACCCATCGCTCCACAAAAGCCTCGGCCCTTGTAGGGCAAGGGGAACCACTACTTCAAGGCCTCAAAGCGAGTGACGTAACCGATTGAAACGCTATTAGCGTGCACCACCGCTAACTAGCTAGCCATTTCACATCCGTTACATTCGGCTGCTCGGTCATGGAAACCCATTTCATAAGCACCCGACGAACAGTTATTGTGATGACGTTCCTTCCGGAGGCAGTTTGGAGCTTGGTAGTGAGTCTTGCAGTTGTTATGCGCTTCAGCCTTCGGCGGTCCCGTTCTGTGAGCTTGTGGGGCCTTCCACTTCACGGTTGAGCCGTTGTTGCTCCTAGACGTTTTCACATCACAATAACAGCACTTAGAGTTAACCGGGGCAGCTACAGCAGGGCAGACATTTTACGAACTGACTTGTTGGAAAGGTGGCATCCTATGACGGTGCCACGTTGAGTCACTGAGCTTTTCAGTAAGACAATTCTACTGCCAATGTTTGTCTATGGAGATTGCATGGTTGTGTGCTCGATTTCATACATACACACAGACACACAAAAGTATGTAACGTCTTCTTGGTTATGACGCTACAAACTTGGCTTTTGGGGAGTTCCTGCCATTCTTCTCTGCAGATCCTCTCAAGCTTTGTCAGGTTGGATGGGGAGCGTTAAGGCGCATCCTATTTTCAGGTCTCTCCAGAGATGTTCGATCAGGTTCAAATCCGGGCTCTGGATGGGCCATTCAAGTACATTCAGACTTGTCCCGAAGCCACTACTGCGTTGTCTTGGCTGTGTCCTTCGTGTTGTTGTTCTGTTGGAAGGTGAACCTTCGACCCAGTTTGAGGTTCAGAGAGCTCTAGTGCAGGTTTTCATCAAGGATCTCTCTGTAGTTTGCTCCGTTCATCTTTGCCTCGATCCTGACTAGTCTCCCAATCCCCTCCGCTGAAAACATCCCCACAACATGATTCACCGTAGGGATGGTGCCAGGTTTACTCCAGACGTGACACTTTGCATTCAGGCCAAAGAGTTCAACCTTGGTTTCATCAGACCAGAGAATCTTGTTTCTCATGGTCTGAGAGTCTTTAGGTACATTTTTGCTAAACTCCAAGCGGGCTGTCATGTGCATTTTACTGAGGAGTGGCTTCCGTCTGGACACTCCACCATAAAGGCCTGACTGATGAAGTGCTGCAGAGATGGTTGTCCTTCTGGAAGGTTCTCCCATCTCCACATAGGAACTCTGGAGCTCTATCAGAGTGACCATCGAGTTCTTGGTTACCTCCCTGACCAAGGCCCTTCTCCCCCGATTGCTCAGTTTGGCCAGGCGGCCAGCTCTAGGAAGAGTCTTGGTGGTTCCTAACTTCTTCCATTTAAGAATAATGGAGGCCACTGTGTTCTTGGGGACCTTCAAAGCTGTAGACATTCTTTGGTACCCTTCCACAGATCTATGCCACGACACAATCCTGTCTCTGAGCTCTACGGACAATTCCTTCGACCTCATGGCTTGGTTTTTGCTCTGACATGCACTGTCAACTGTGGGACCTTATTTAGACAGGTGTGTGCCTTTCCAAATCATGTCCAATCAATTACATTTACCACAGTTGGACTCCAAGTTGTATAAACATCTCAAGGATGATCAATGGAAAGAGGATGTACTTGAGCTCAATTTCAAGACTCATAGCAAAAGGTCTGAATACTTATGTAAATTAGGCATTTCTGTTTTACATTTTTTTATACATTTGCAAAAAACCTGTTTTCACTTTGTCATTGTAGGGTATTGTGTGTAGATTGCTAAGGATTTTGTTTTATTTCATCCATTTTAAAATAAGGCTGTAATGTAACAAAATGTGAAAACCGTCAAGGAGTCTCAATACTTTCCAAAGGCACTGAATATAGGTAGATATATAGTGAGTGATACAGTAGATTAAATAACGTCTGATTCTAGAGGTCCTAAAAATACAATTTCAAATTAAATATTTTTCTTTAGGTGAGCCAGGTCCAAGGACGTTTTTATATGTTCAGAGGCAGACAGGCTCAAGCAGCCAAAACAGGCAAATACTCTATCTAAACTTGAATCGATTCTCAATTGCGGTACGGTTCCAGAAACCCTCTACTTTCATATCGCATCAAAATAGTTTCACAAATGCACTTACTGTCCGTTACAATACGTTTTCACGCGTCCTTCTTTAGTTACAGGTGTTCTTAGCATGCTAGATAGCTAATTTGCACAGGTGGTTGCTTCTGTCTTCCGTCTGTCTTCTGTAATTGATTCTTCAGCTACCGGTAGCAAGCTAACTCCACTTATTTATTTGTTTTTCCCCTTTCACATAGTTGTGCCACGACAGAGGCTACCTTGTGACGCAGGATGAGTTGGACCAGACTCTGGACGAGTTCAAGAGCCAGTTTGGGGACAAGCCGAGTGAAGGGCGCCGGCGGCGGACAGATCTCACTGTGCTGGTCGCCCACAACGATGACCCGACCGACCAGATGTTCGTCTTCTTTCCAGGTAACTAGAAGACAAACAGACCTGACTGCCACAGCAGCATGCACGCATTTCCAAGGTGTCACTAGCTATTTTCGGAAAATAACTTTTGGTCTGTGAGCATCAGTTGTCTGGACCTTTACTTCGCTACAATTGTTGCACATCAATCAACAAATCTCTTTGTCCACAGAGGAGCCCAAGGTGGGAATCAAGACTATAAAGATGTACTGCCAGCGCATGCAGGAGGAAAATATCACACGTGCCTGTATCGTGGTCCAGATGGGGATGACGCCTTCCGCCAAACAGGTGGGGCAGGACTTAGCCAATAAGCTTCTCTGTTGCTCTTTAGCCTTCCTTCCTGCTCAGAGTAATCACTTGTATTATACAGTCATACACAGTGCATTCAGACTTTTTCACATTTTGTTACGTTACAGCCTTATTCTAAAATGGATTAAATACACATTTTCCCTCATCAATCTACATACAATACCGCATAATGGCAAAGTGCAAATTGTTCTTTATTTTTTCAAAATGATAAAAAACATAAACAGATACCTTATTTACATAAGTATTCAGATCCTTTTCTATGAGACTCTAAATTGAGCTCCAGTGCATCCTGTTTGCATTGATCATCCTTGATGTTTCGAAAACTTGATTGGAGTCCACCTGTGGTAAATTGAATTGATTGGACATGATTAGGAAAGGCACACACCTGTCCAAATGAGGTTCCACAGTTGACAGACGGAAGCCACGCCTCAGTGAAAGGCACATGACAGCTGGCTTGGAGTTTGCCAAAAGACACCTAAAGGACTCAAACCACAAGAAACAAGATTCTCTGGTCTGATGAAACCAAGATTGAACTGTTTGGCCTGAATGCCAAGTGTCACGTTTGGAGGAAACCTGGCACCATCTCTACGGTGGAGCATGGTGGTGGCAGCATCATGCTGTGGGGATGTTTTTCAGCGGCAGGGACTGGGATCGAGGGGAAGATGAACGGAGCAAAGTACAGAGATTCTTGATGACAACCTGTTCCAGAGCTCTCAGGACCTTAGACTGGGGTGAAGGTTCACCTTCCAACAGGACAACGACCCTAAGCACACAGCCAAGACAATGCAGGAATGATTTAAGGACAAGTCTCTGAATGTCCTTAAGTGACCCAGCCAGAGCCTGGACTTGAACCTGATAAAACGTATCTGGAGAGACCTGTAAATAGCTGTGCAGCAACTCTCCCCATCCAACCAGACAGAGCTTGAGAGGATCTGCAGAGAAGAGTGGGAGAAACTTCCCAAATACAGGTGTGCCAAGCTTGTAGTGTCATACCCAAGAAGACTCAAGGCTGTAATCGCTGCCAAAGGTGCTTCAACAAAGTACTGAGTAAAGGGTCTGAATGCTTATTTAAATGTGATATTTCCGGGGTTTATTAAATGGCTAAACTTGTTTTTGCTGTGTCATTATGGGGTGTTGTGTGTAGATTGATGAGGGAAAAAAACTATTTAATCCATTTTAGAATAAGGCTGTAACAAAATGTGGGAAATGTGAAGCGGTCTGAATGGTTTCCGAATACACTGTAGGTCACAGCCATAATTACACTACAACTAACACTTGCTAATTCACATCAGATTACTCCATGGAGCAGAATAATAAAATATCATTTTTTTCATAGTATTTTAACAGAGATGTTACTTTTCGATTGGCCCTGTCCTATACTGATCACTCGTCCCTATCCAGGGGACAGTTATGACTCCCTTGTTTCTTTCTTTTCAGTCGCTGGTGGACATGGCACCCAAATACATCCTAGAGAAGTTTCTACAACAGGAGCTCCTCATCAACATCACAGAGCATGAGGTATGTGCGCTCATTTAGAGTTGCTGTTGCAGCCAAATATTTTGGTACACGTCCACCTTTCTTAAATAATTCCCTGTTTCTTGCCCCAAAAAATAGATGAAATTGAAAAACTTTGTCTCCACACCTTATTGGATTTTCAGCAATGCAGAAGGATTTTATTTTTGTAAACATAAGTTTACAATTTTAATTAAGATTAGATGGTATGGACAAAATTACTGGCACCCCGGAGCTAATACTTTGTTGCACAGCCTTTGGCCAAGATAATGTAGCCATCAATAAGCTTGCTACACCTTTCTACAGGAAATTTAGCAAACTGCTCTTATTCTTCTATATTTGAGGGATGCTCTCCAGCAACTGCTGGTTTTGGATGTGATTCAGAACTGTCCAGTGTTTCTTCTTGAACTATCCCTGTGCTTTTTGACCTAATAATCTGCTTATTTCACGATACCTTGCGCATGTTCAAGGCCCCCAGTACCATAGGCAGCAAAGAAACCCCACAGCATTATCAAACCTCCCCATGGTTGATTGTTGGGAGGGTGTTATTTTCATTGAATGCTTCATTTGGATGACAGTAAACAGAGCTCTGATCTGTATTGCCAAAGGGCTCTAATTTTGTTTAATTTGTCCACAGAACATTTCGCCCAGGATTTAGGCCTGTTTAGGTGTAGTTTTTGTGAAATTCAATCAGGCTTTCGTGTCTCCTTCAGTAGTGGGGGCTTCCCCACGACCAAACGAAGCATTCAAAGAGAAACCACGCATCAAAAGAACCCAGGAATGGTTCATTGATGGCTACAAGAAGCATTTGTCAGCAGTTATCTTGGTCAAGGGCTGTGCAAACAAGTACTAACTTCAGGGTGCTAATAATGTTATCCATGCTATTTGTGTTTTATTTTCTAAATTAAAAATAAAATTGATTCTGCAATTTTGAAAATCCAATAAGCTGTGGAGATTAACGTTTTCTTCAAATTTCAACTCTTCTTTTAGAAGAAATTAGGAATTTTTTAACAAAAGTGCAAGCGTGCCAATTATTTGGCTGCAAACTGTATAACCTGCACACACAGTATCTTGCCTAAAGGGTACTTTGAGCATGTTCGAGTTTGCTTACTAAAGCAGATGAGAACAGATGGAAGTCGATGATTGCGGTTGGGGGAGGTACATCTGCGACAACTGAAAGTCAGTGTTTTCTAACAAGGCTCATGTCAACATGGCAGTGTCAACATAGCTGGCGTTCTTTTTAAAACTTTTCCTTCAGAATGTCCATATCACACACTCACAAACTCAAAACATACAATACATTTGTGAAAGAGGGGTCTCAAAGATTTACATTTATCTGTAGCCAATCAGTTATAGTTGGTTCTTGTTTCAGTCACATCTTTGGTCATATTTGCGTTAGTCAGGGAAAAACATCCGAATGATTGGTTGACAATAGTGCCTCCCACAATGCAGTCGATGGCTGAAGACAGGGTGCAGTTGGCAGTGGTGTAAAAAGTACCTAATTATCATACTTGAGTAAAAGTAAAGATACCTTTTAATAGAAAATGACTCAAGTAAACGTGAAAGTCACCCAGTAAAATACTATTTGAGTAAAAATCTAAGTATCTGGTTTTAAATATACTTAAAGTGTCAAAAGTAAATGTAATTGCAAAAATGTACTTAAGTATAAATCATTTCAAATTGCTTAAATTAAACCAGACGGCACAAATTTCTTGTTTTTGTTAATTTATGGATAGGCAGGGGCCCACTCCAACACTCGGACATAATTTACAAGCGAAGCATTTGTTTAGTGAGTCTGCCAGATCAGAGGCAGTAGGGATGACCAGGGATGTTCTCTTATTAAGTGTGTGAATTTGACCATTTTCCTGTCTTGCTAAGCATTCAAAATGTAATGGGTACTTTTGGGCGCCAGGAAAAATGTATTGAGTAAAAAGTACATTGTTTTCTTCAGGAATTTTGTGAAGTAAAAGTTGTCAAATATATATAGAAAAGTACAGATACCCCAAAAAACGACTTAAGTAAAAATAATTTAGAAAGTACTACTTAAGTACTTTACACCACTGGCAGTTGGTGTGGAGAAACTGAAGACTGTATTTTAAAAAACTGCGTGACCTTTGATCATGTGGTTTTTGTAAAGTTCATGCAGTCGACGTGTAGACAAGTCCGACAATTTCTATACCCAAAATGCAACACATTGAAAGTTGGTGATCAGCACTGATCAACGATGGTCTCTGAATACATGAAACTGATGCGTTCAAACAAGCCCAATGTCTTTATACTACATAAACAAAATATTTTCTGTAATTATATGCTCTTTGATTTGAGTCTTTTATTTCCTTTCTTTTTAACTGGTTCCTGAGCACATAGTGATGACAAAAGAAGAACTGTCAGAGTTGCTGCTTCGATAGTATCCTTTTAGCACTAAATGCAGAATTATTTCTAAACCATGCATTACACAATACATATTTTTTGTTACCATGTTCCACACTAATACATACATACATACATACATACATACATACATACATACATACATACATACATACATACATACATACATACATACATAATTCATGAACATGTATGATGTTGCCATAGTGATTCCTTGATTTGACGTGTCAGTAATCTGAAGGAGAGCCAGCTACCCAGGATTCAAGCAGGAGACCCTGTGGCCAGATACTTTGGACTGAACAGAGGACAGGTGACACACACACACACACACACACAAATGACTGAGGCGTTTTATGTGCAATTTTAGTTTACTCCTGTGTTGACCTGCTGGCCTGTTTGTTCTAACAGGTAGTGAAGATCATCAGACCTCGTGAGACTGCCGGTAGATACATCACCTACAGACTGGTGCAGTAAACACACACCAGCTCTTATGGACCAGAAGGAGTATGCGATGCAGTAAACACACACCAGCTCTATTATGGACCAGAAGGAGTATGAGATGCAGTAAACACACACCAGCTCTATTATGGACCAGAAGGAGTATGAGATGCAGTAAACACACACCAGCTCTATTATGGACCAGAAGGAGTATGAGATGCTGTAAACACACACCAGCTCTATTATGGACCAGAAGGAGTATGAGATGCTGTAAACACACACCAGCTCTATTATGGACCAGAAGGAGTATGAGATGCAGTAAACACACACCAGCTCTATTATGGTCTATTATGGACCAGAAGGAGTATGAGATGCAGTAAACACACACCAGCTCTATTATGGACCAGAAGGAGTATGAGATGCAGTAAACACACACCAGCTCTATTATGGTCTATTATGGACCAGAAGGAGTATGAGATGCTGTAAACACACACCAGCTCTATTATGGTCTATTATGGACCAGAAGGAGTATGAGATGCTGTAAACACACACCAGCTCTATTATGGTCTATTATGGACCAGAAGGAGTATGAGATGCTGTAAACACACACCAGCTCTATTATGGACCAGAAGGAGAATGAGATGCTGGAAACACACACCAGCTCTATTATGGTCTATTATGGACCAGAAGGAGTATGAGATGCTGTAAACACACACCAGC
The DNA here is from genome assembly GCF_029448725.1 of Salvelinus fontinalis. Classification (NCBI taxonomy): domain Eukaryota; kingdom Metazoa; phylum Chordata; class Actinopteri; order Salmoniformes; family Salmonidae; genus Salvelinus; species Salvelinus fontinalis. The sequence goes on along the minus strand of NC_074681.1, from coordinate 18,532,049 downwards.
TCTATTATGGACCAGAAGGAGAATGAGATGCTGGAAACACACACCAGCTCTATTATGGTCTATTATGGTCCAGAAGGAGTATGAGATGCAGTAAACACACACCAGCTCTATTATGGACCAGAAGGAGTATGAGATGCTGTAAACACACACCAGCTCTATTATGGACCAGAAGGAGAATGAGATGCAGTAAACACACACCAGCTCTATTATGGACCAGAAGGAGTATGAGATGCAGTAAACACACACCAGCTCTATTATGGACCAGAAGGAGAATGAGATGCAGTAAACACACACCAGCTCTATTATGGACCAGAAGGAGAATGAGATGCAGTAAACACACACCAGCTCTATTATGGACCAGAAGGAGTATGAGATGCAGTAAACACACACCAGCTCTATTATGGACCAGAAGGAGTATGAGATGCTGTAAACACACACCAGCTCTATTATGGACCAGAAGGAGTATGAGATGCTGTAAACACACACCAGCTCTATTATGGTCCAGAAGGAGTATGAGATGCTGTAAACACACACCAGCTCTATTATGGACCAGAAGGAGTATGAGATGCAGTAAACACACACCAGCTCTATTATGGTCTATTATGGACCAGAAGGAGTATGAGATGCTGTAAACACACACCAGCTCTATTATGGTCTATTATGGACCAGAAGGAGAATGAGATGCTGGAAACACACACCAGCTCTATTATGGACCAGAAGGAGTATGAGATGCAGTAAACACACACCAGCTCTATTATGGACCAGAAGGAGTATGAGATGCAGTAAACACACACCAGCTCTATTATGGACCAGAAGGAGTATGAGATCTGATGTTTGCGGACAGGGAATGACTGAAGATGTTCCATATGAAGAAGAAAGAACATGCTCTCATCACTTTGTCTCCCAATAAGTTTTGTGAATAGGTTGACTTGCTTACCTTCTGGCACTACTAGTTTTTATGAATGTGCTTGAGGTGATAACCTCTGCATTTGTTGGATTTTTAAAGTATGAGCATTTTGAATATGAACGGGCAAATGATTTATTTCAGAAGAAATAAATCCAACTGTTTTTAATGTCGAAGAGCAAGGCAAGGTCTTTTCACATTCGAAAAAATGTCCCACATAACTGATTGAAGTTGAATGCACACGGAACATTTGTGTTCATTATTACCGTGACTGCAGTTACTGTGTTGCAAAACAGTCAAATCTCAGCAACAATCATTGGGGGTCAAACATTTGCGTAGCGCTTGACTGTTGAATTTTATGTCACCAAGGATATACAACAGATCATGTCAGAACTGTAACAATATAAACATATCTCAATGACTAGCACACCAACCAGCAGCAGTGCTGATGCAGTGGCGTGAGTACACAGGCAGATGGTAGGCTGGAGTATAGACATACCATATGAATACACCATACAAGGGGTATACAGAGAGAATACAGAAAGAGGAAATTGCAGGCACAACAACACTGAATCTCACAATCCTTCCTGGTAACTCACCAGGTAATTAAAACAATACAAATAGCTTTGTGCAGCATTTTGGCAAAACTGGTTTAGAAAATCATACCTCAAGTCATGCAATGAAATGAACACGTTCACACAACAGCATATGATATTCTGCTATCCAGTCAGTGTACTAACGTTTTCATCAGTAGTCAACGCATATAAACAGTAAGTTGGCACCACTTTCATTTCAACTACAATTTCCCAAATGAATTCCAATTTGTAGAATTCACTAAAGTACTTTTTCTTTTGAAAAACTGAATTCCATTTTTTCCAGAAGTTCTTTGTTGAAGAGTTCAGGTCCAGAGAGGATCAGTGGGTGCTGCGGTTGAGGGTTCCTCCTCAGTCTGATTCCACTGGTCTCTCAGTGTGGTTGTCTGGCGTCTCACCCCCGTCGTGTTGTGAGTCTGTCTTGTCTCCCTCGTCTCTCCCCTCCTCCCCCCCACCGTCCTAGGAGAAACACACAGCAGAAATGGTTGAATGTGATAAACAATTGTGTGCATGTGTGTATGCCCGAGTGGCGCAGCGGTCTATGGCACTGCATCTCAGTGCTGGAGGCGTCACTACAGACACCCTGGTTCGAATCCAGTCTGTATCACAACTGGCTGTGATTGGGAGTCCCATAGGGCGGTGCACAATTGGCCCGGTGTAGCCCATCATTGTAAATAAGAATTTGTTCTTAACTGACTTGCCTTGTTAAATTAAAAAAAAATTATATTTATATATTTTTAAATGCGTCCTTCTCTTCTATTTGTGTGGTTGCTACCGCTCTTCCACCCTCTCGAGGCCCATCATTGTATTTTCCTCACATCACTTGTTTCTAGAGCAGAACCAGCACACTGTTTCACTATGACACCCTACACCCACAGTCCCTCACTCACCTGGCTCTGGCTTAGGGCTAAGGGGGAAACTGGGGTGCCGTTGGAGCCGTCATGGAAGAGGGTGCTGTAGAAGACTATGAGAGTCTCTACGATGCGGGCCTGGTGGGGGTAGTCTACCAGGGAGGACAGGGCCACGGTGGCCCCGGAGGGACGGGGACGCATCAGGGTGGGGCCAAACACAATGCCAAGGTTACTGGGACTCATCTTGTTCTCCTGCTCACACTCACACACCCTGAGACAGGAGAAAAGTGAAGAAATAAGAGGGAGGAAGGAAAGAGTAAGAAAGGAGAAATGGACACGATGAGCTATTTGTTCTTCATCAAACGTTAGGATTAATGTCCTGTGTTAAAATTACATTTTATGTGTGTGTGCCTTACTCATGGTCACCTCACCTGCACAGATGCTGTGCAATATAGCGTAATGTGGCTGTATTAGCATGCGGCAGCTCCGTTAGCATTAGCTCCCTCAGGCTGTGGACCAGATTCAGGACCTCCAGAGGAGTCTCAGCCCCCAGGTCTGCCAGCACTGCTGCCCCAGCCACCTCACCTCCATCTGGGCTAGGAGATGCAGAACGCAGGCTCTCCTTGGCCAGCCCCATCAGAGATGGATAGAGATGGAAGGGAAAGATAGGCTCTGGCAGCTGGAGAGGGAAGAAGGGAAAGTGAGGGGGGTGGAGATGAAGAGAAGGGGACAGAGTGAGGAGGACAAATAGTGAGGGGGTGGAGAGAAAGAGGAGGGCAGAGAGAGGGGTGGAGAGGAAGAGGAGGACAGAGTGAGGAGGTGGAGGGCAGAGAGAGGTGGAAAGGAAGAGGAGGACAGAGTGAGGGGTGGAGAGGAAGAGGACAGAGAGTGAGGGGGTAGAGAGGAAGAGGACAGAGAGTGGGGGGGTGGAGAGGACAGAGAGTGAGGGGGTGGAGAGGAAGGAGGACAGAGTGAGGGGGTGGAGAGGAAGGAGGACAGAGTGAGGGGGTGGAGAGGAAGAGGACAGAGAGTGAGGGGTGGAGAGGAAGGAGGAGGGCAGAGAGTGAGGGGATGGAGAGGAAGAGGAGGACAGAGTGAGGGGTGGAGAGGAAGAGGAGGACAGAGTGAGGGGATGGAGAGGAAGAGGAGGACAGAGTGAGGGGATGGAGAGGAAGAGGAGGACAGAGTGAGGGGAAGGAGAGGAAGAGGACAGAGGGTGGGGGGTGGAGAGGAAGAGGATGACAGAGTGAGGGGATGGAGAGGAGGACAGAGTGAGGGGATGGAGAGGAAGAGGACAGAGAGTGATGGGGTGGAGAGAAAGGAGGACAGAGTGAGGGGTGGAGAGGAAGAGGACAGAGTGAGGGGTGGAGAGGAAAAGGAGGACAGAGTGAGGGGATGGAGAGGAAGAGGAGGACAGAGTGAGGGGATGGAGAGGAAGACAGAGTGAGGGGTGGAGAGAAAGAGGACAGAGGGTGGGGGGTGGAGAGGAAGAGGACAGAGTGAGGGGGTGGAGAGGAAGAGGACAGAGTGAGGGGTGGAGAGGAAGAGGACAGAGTGAGGGGGTGGAGAGGAAGAGGACAGAGTGAGGGGTGGAGAGGAAGAGGACAGAGTGAGGGGGTGGAGAGGAAGAGGAGGACAGAGTGAGGGGTGGAGAGGAAGAGGACAGTGAGGGTTGGAGAGGAAGAGGACAGAGCGTGAGAGGGGTGGAGAAGAAGAGGACAGAGTGTGAGAGGGGTGGAGAGGAAGAGGAGGACAGAGTGAGCGGGGGTGGAGAGGAAGAGAGGAGAAAGAAGGGGACAGAGGGTGAGGGGAGGGAGTGGGATGCAGAGTGAAGGAGGGATAGTGAGTCTAGAAGTGGAGGGAGAGTATTTTGTGAGTGTATGTAACAGTATGTTACCTGTCTGAGGTAAAGTTTGAGCATGTTGCTGATATCATGAGGAAAGGCTTGGGAAAGTTCCACCAGCTCTTTCCCATTCTCAAAGGCCTGGCACAGCTTCTCCACACGAGTCTTCACCCCATTCACACGATAGATACCCTACACACACACACACACACAGTTTATATGTCAAGTCATTATTTCAATGTGTGTGTGTGTGTGTGTACTACTCTGTGTGTAAGTGTAAAAGCACCTTCATCATAAGAGCCCTGCTCTCTATCTCTGTGATGCACTTCCTGATGACCAGAGGCACACCATCGGGGTCTCCCAGCCCCTGCGTGAAGTCCCTGCCAAACAGCGACAGACGACCTTGTAGCTTCTTATGGCCACACTGGATAGCCAGGCTCTCCAAGCAACGCCTATGGCATGCCAGATAACACTGCAGGAGGGGAGACAAGCAAATAATATAGTAACTTTACAGTCAGTAAACAGAGTAGACATATTACACATTCTACCTCCTAGGGTGTGTGTGTGTGACTCACCTCCTCACACTCTGCACCCTGGAAGTACACATAGCTGTTACACTCTCTGCATTTGGCAGGTGTGCGGAGCTTGCGGAGTCTGTGGGTCTTTGCTGCCTTGGACATTCCCACATTCCGGAAGGGACCAGTGGGAACGGCCATCTCTGGCTCTGTCCCGGAACACACAGCAAGAGAAAAGACAAACAAGAGAGAAGAGAAAGTTCAGAATGAGAAAGAGAGGGTCGTATCCTAACCTGAACTATTCATGCAATTCTCCCTCTGTGTGGATCTCGATTTAGACAGAGTTCAGAGAAACGGAGACTTGAGGAGGACAGTGTTTGTTACCCTGTTCAAACGAGGTGACGTTTCCATCATGTTCCTCCAGTTCTTCATTGGCTTTAGGTACGTGCCCTGAAACACACACTATTATATATCATTGAATATTCTGAATGATACATCGCTGGACCCTTTTCTGTAATCTAGAAATTGCTGAGGCTCTATAGTAGCTGTGCTGGAGGTTGACATTCTAGTTTCTACATCAGGAGGTACCAGTACTGGAGGACTCCAGACCATAGACTCCTCCAAGACAGTCCGAGTCCTTCATCGTTGACGGCCAGGACTTGTGTGATTGCTGACCTTGCCCTTCAATAAGGACAAATACCACCAATGAGCTTTCAAATGAAGCACCATACTGAAAACTTCTAATCTTGGTTCGTGGTTCCTATAAATCACATCTGTGGTTAGAAAAGTGTGCTACCCTTCTTCTTAGACAATTAGAGAAGTGGATGACCCCTTACACGAGTCAATCAGGACTCACCACATCTCTGTGTGACTCCATCCTCAGCACCACTCTCCTCGTATGTGGTAGGTGTGGTGTCCGTGCTGATTGGTGCGTCCGTGGGAGGTGTGGTCTCCGTGCTGATTGGTACATCCGTGTTAGAGCTGTTGTGGCGGGTGCGTCCAGACAGACTGATGAGGGAAGGAGAAAATTACATTGCTTCCTCCTGAAAATCACAGTAGTTGATAGCCAACTAACTGGCCTGTTCTGACCCTTTGAAGGCTAACGCCACTTACAAAACGTTTCTCTGCACCTGGTATTTTCCCATCTCGACAACATTATGAATCACTGAAAGGTCAACTGTAAACGATTTCAAGTGTGAACCCACTGGTTTGATGAGTAGGGCTCGAAGTGGTAGTGAGCTACAGGCTCTGGGTTCGACAGATGTCTGGCATCCTCTGTGCTCGTGTAGAGATGTCTGGCATCCTCTGGGCTCTTGTGTAGATGTCTTGCGTGAGCGGCGTACTGTTGTCCCGGCTCGTAGAGCTTGGTGCTCTCACACAGAGTCTGGTAGTGTACTGGCAGCGCTGCTGTCTGCATGTGCAGCAGCTGATAGTACGACACTGTGCACTGGGGAGGGAGACATGTTGTAAAGAACTACAACACCCAGGAATAAGCAATTCGATGGAGACAAACTACAATTTCCATAAACACATTTCGTCTGTCCCAAGATCTCTCGTGAACAGACTTCATAAACATAATCAAACCTAAAGGTGGATGTAGTCATGATTAGGACGTTTGATTGGTCAGTGCAATCCACCTGCAGGGGGGATTTTACTTCCCTGACAGAGGCGTGAGTTGACTTACAGATCTGAGGGTGTGGTCTGTGTGTCTGATGACATCATGGATCTGTCTGAGAGTGCTGCCCTTAGTCTGCTCTCTCTCCTGGTGCCGCGCCTCCGCCTCGGATATACATGCACGATACACAGCCTCTGCCTCTTCAGCCTGTAGAGACACACAAGGACCAGCCATTAGGTGCGATACATTTTGCTCGCCTGGCATAACTGAGTTGGCAGAGTTGGCACTTCAGGATCTATAAAAAGGTCTGAAAAGTGAAAACTTAGTCCATCTGGCATGCAAAGCAAGCTAAATTCGAGACGCACTCTCTGCACCTATCAGACTAGTCAGCTGACCTTGGTTCTGGCCTCCTCCTCCAATCGCTTCTTCCGGTCCAGAGCTTTAAGCCCGCCTGCTCCCCCTTGTAGCTCCTCCTCTGCCCGACCCCTGGCCTTGTCATATTCCTCACAGCGAATCACGTACGAGCCTCGAGCTTTACGCATGCTACTCTCAGCATCAGTCTAGGAACAGACAAACACACACACAAACACATGAAATAATAATAATACATTTTATTTGGTGGATGCCTTTCAAGGTAATCAAGGATATCTTACATTACAAGTAGCCATTAAAAGCAAGTGTAGTACATAAAACCAATTGCATCAATCAAAGTAAACATTTTATCAAAGGACCAGATGAAATAGGACAGATAAAAGAGGATGGAAGTGTTGGGTAGAGGATACAAACCTGGTTTAGGTAAGGGTTTAGGGGGTAGGGTTGGAAATAGGATACGGACCTGGTTTAGGTAAGGGTTTAGGCTAGGGTTGGGTAGAGAATACAAACCTGGTTTAGGTAAGGGTTTAGGCTAGGGTTGGGTAGAGAATACAAACCTGGTTTAGGTAAGGGTTTAGGGGGTAGGGTTGGAAATAGGATACGGACCTGGTTTAGGTAAGGGTTTAGGGGGTAGGGTTGGGTAGAGGATACGAACCTGGTTTAGGGTAAGGGTAAGGGTTTAGGCTTAGAGTTTAGGGTAAGGGTGTGGGTTGGGGGGGCACATAGGGATACATAGGTATAGTGAGAATGCACAGAATGGAGGGTAGGACAGAGAATCATAGAACACAGGCTATAGGTTATAGGCATCCTTGAAGAGGGGTGTTTTAAGGAGGTTTTTGAATGAGATGATTGTATCTGCATGTTGTATGTGTGGGGGGGGATCTCATTCCAGCAGCTGAAGGCCCGGGCACCCATGGTGGAGAGGCAGAATGAGGGGGTGACAAGAAGACCAGTAGAGGAGGAGGGAGCGTGAAGAAGCATAGACTGAGAGAAGGTCAGAGAGGTAGGTGGGTGCCAGGTTGTGGAGGGCTTTGTAGGTGAGGAGGACTGTCTTTAAGTTGATAAAGGATTGCACAGGGAGCCAGTGTAGATTGATGAGGATTGGTGTGATGTGTTCAGTTGATCTGGTGCTGGTGAGGATTCTGGCAGCAGAGTTCTGGACCAGTTGAAGTCTGTTGGTGAGTTTGGTGGGGATACCAGCGAGGAGAGTGTTGCAATAGTCCAAACGGGAAGTGACCAGGGCATGGATGAGAGTTTCCTTGCTGGAGTGTGATAGCGAGGGGCGGAGCCTGGAGATATTGCAGAGGTGATGTCATCCTGGTGATGGTTTTTATGTGGGGTTCGAAATAGAGGGAGCGGTCCAGAGTGACACCGAGGCGTTTGACTTTTGACAGAGCGATTGGTAAACCATCTACTCTCACTGAAATATGGAATATCAACGTCTTTCTCATACATAACATTAGAGTGAGACATGATAACACATGCAGGGCATTAACATGTCAAGGCAACATGGACAATACATAGGAGTGACTTTACCTGTTTCCTCTGGGCCCTCTGCCACTGCTCTCCGAGCTCTCTGCGTCTCCTCTCATGCTCCTGTTTACACTGCATCAGAGGCTGGGCCAGACAGGGGTTGAGATAGAGACATTATTTCACTTGTAATAATCCTTGTAGGTGTATGTGTGTGTGTGTGTGTCACAGGCTGCTGAGGGTAATACTGGCTGGAACTGAGCGAATGGAAAGGCACCTGGAAACAATGTGTTTTAATGTATTTGATACCATTCCAATGATTCCGCTCCAGTCATTAACACAATCGTCGTCCCCAATGAAGGTGCCCTCAACCTCCTGTGGTGTGTGTGTGAGATACTGTATCTACCTGTAGAACAGTGTGTATGGAGCCAGTGGTTTGCTGCACTCCCACACTCTGCTCCAAGTCCTGCTCCAGAGCCAGAGAGTAGATGGAGAAGAATGGCATCTGGAGCTGAGAGCAAGAGAGAGAAAGAGAGAGGAGAGTTTTATGTGTTTATGTGCACGTTTGTCCGTGTGTGTGTGTGTTCTCCCATTACCTGTGCAATGCTCTGCTTACAGGACTGACATAGCCTCTGCAGACCCTTGGCAAACTCCATCTCTGGAACACACAGACACAGAAACTCACACACTGCCTTGTTAGCAGAAAACTAAAAAAGCAGAAATTGAAATGGACAACAAAAAGTTTGGCCCAATTCCATTTCTGCCCCTAGATACTGGACAGGTGTATGTAATGTAGTTGAAGCCCTAAGAGGCCGAGAACAACTGCTGATGGACACAGATAGAAGAGTAAAAGAGACAGAATAATTAGATGAGTCAAAGTGATCAACTCACCCAGAACAGTCCTTTTCTCCACATAGCTGATAACGTCCTTCAGGTATCTGGATACAGCCTTGGCATAGGAGAGAGCAGAGTCCACTCCTCCCTCACTGCACTGCAGTAGGAGGTCAACCTGCTCTCCACTCAGCACTGACACACACACACACACACACACACACACACACACACACACACACACACACACACACACACACACACACACACACACATTCATATGAGAATGTATGAGTATGACATGATTGGAAAGGGAAACAGAATGCTTAGACATCGAGGACATGTCATTTTGTACTTACTGCAGCAGTCCTGCTGGTCACTCCTCCCTTGACAGTCTTTGGCCTGGGCTGAGTCTAAGCCATACAGGTTCTCCATAGACTGCACACACACACCATCTCCGAGGTCACACAAATGCTTAGACTGAGCCATCCTTTACGATCAAAGAAAACATTGTTTGTTTTTTACACACACACACACACACACACACACTCACCCTGCTCCTCTCTGTTAGCGGTAGAGACAGGAGGGTGCTGCTGTCCACTTCTCCCATCAGAAGTTCCGACACACTGAGGGGGAGAGAAGGAAAGGGGTGTAAAATAGGGAGAGAGGGGGGAGAATGGGAAAAACCTTATCAATGTAGATCCTAGGGATAGTAAAGCGAAACACACACACACACACACACTTACCTGCTACTGAAAGCCACAGCCATGGTCTCGATGGCTTTCTCAAAGTCCTGCTTACCCATGTCACTGCTGTCCTTGTAACTAAACCCTGGACACACAAATACACACATTTGATCTCAGTACATTCTCAGTACACAGACCACCCACACCTTGATCCATACACATTCCAACAGGTGTCCAATTCTAACAGTAGAGCTCTGACCTTTGACCTTGGAGATGAGTGTTCCGGCAGCAGTGAGGGTCTCTACAGTGTTGAGGAGGGGGTAGGCACCGATCACCTGCCTCAACACACGCAACACCTCTCCCAAACACTCCTGGGCCAGGTCACGACGGTCCAGCTGCCTGTCTGAGAGGTTATCTATCTGCCTGTCTGAGACAGAGACAGACAGCTATGTTATTTATAGGTCTAGAACTAAAACTGAAACTAAACATAAAGAAATAAGCATGAAAAACTGGTTTGAGGTGACATTCACAATTGTAACAGCAGCGCAGTGAGGCAACCATACGAGTGATAAAGTTCAACTTTAAAACACAACTTTAAAAATTACTATTTTAACCTTGTATATGCTCACGCACGTACACACCGCAGAATTTGGATTGAATTAGATTTTTTGTTAAATATCAGAACAAACATTTTCCAGAATGCATTAGATCAAACACGGCAGTATGGAAGGGAACAATCTAACATCTCATGACAAAGAAAAACACTGTTTTACATCTAAATTATAATCAAACTAATATTTAAATAGATTTTTTTATTTAACTAGGAAAGTCAATTAAGAACAAATTCTTATTTACAATGACGGCCTACACCAGCCAAACCCAGACGATGCTGGGCCAATTGTGGGACTCCCAATCACAGCCGGTTGTGATACAGCCTGGATTTGAACCAGGGTGTCTGTAGCGACGCCTCTAGCACTGAGATGCAGTGCCTTAGACCACTGCAGCACTCGGGAATATGTGTATTCATTCCATAAAAAAATGGCATATCCTTATGATAAAAGATTTGTCAAATGAATGAAATGTTCATGTTTCACTTCTTAGTTGAATTGGTTTGAATTAAATTCTACTTCATTCAATTCCTATTTTGCTTCCTGTAGGTTGAGGCCAATTCAAATTCACCCCAACCCTTACACACACACACACACACACACACACACACACACACACACACACACACACACACACACACACACACACACACACACACAAAGGAACAATATGTTATAGAAAATGTAGGTTATTTAAACAATAAGGCACTAGGGGGTGTGGTATATCGCCAATATACCCCGGCTAAGGGCTGTTCTTAAGCACGACGCATCGCAGGGGGTGCCTGGAAACAGCCCTTAGCCGTGGTATATTGGCCACTGCTTTATTCATATAAAAATCTGACTTATTAATTTCTCCATGTGGTCATCCTCCCGAGGTGCCGTATTGCTATTATAAACCAATTTAATTTGAGCAGTAAAAATAAATGTTTGTCATACCCGTGATATACGGTCTGATATACCATGGCTGTCAGCCAATCAGCATTTAGGGCTCGAACCACCCAGTTTATAATAGTACATAAACAGGCAGTATACACACACAGCACAGTACAAGTATAAACACACATATAATAAATCAAGCAAGAGGCCATGTAATGAAGCACTGTTTACTGGGGAAAAAGAGAACCAGCACCAGTAGCAGTCATTGAAACACAGCTACTGTTCTACTTCTCCTTTTTTGTGTGTTGTTTCTCAGTTGGGCCTTAGACGACTAAAGTGTGAAAATCAGGAACTGTAGGGCTGTTGTCTCACACTGCCACTCTTGATGTAGGAAGTGGTGGTGGACACGGACAGCACGTGAACCAACCTTCAAATGTAGTCAAAATGCAGTTTGGGGCTGAAACGTCAATGTTTTAAGAAAAATGTACTGTGTACTACTGCTTAGACCCCTAATTATTTAGGGGCCTAACTCTTTGTGAGTGTACCATCAGTTGGCTCTTGTTCTGTGGTTGATTTTAACACTCCTACCTCTGTTGTCACATTGTAATAACACTCATACCCACTAAGAAAAGTCTCTCTCTCTCCTCCCTTCATTCTATCTCTTTCTCCCTTATCTCATCGCCCTACTTGGAGACTGGAGAACAGGAAGTTGCAATGAAAATAGCTGCCTGGACAGGAAGTGAAGTCACCCTGACATGGCTTAGCTGGTTCGTTCCAAGAAATGAGTGCCTTTTGCATCCCTTTGATATTTTTAAGTAGAAATTGTTCACCAATATTGAATGTTAAAAGCCTGTTATATTCAATGAAGTGCCCTTTCATATAGACCACATGGAGAAATTAATAAATCAAATGTTTATATGAATAAAGCAGTGGAGGGCGGCTGCTGAGGGGAGGACGACTCATAGTAATGGCCGGAATAGAGTGAATGGAATGATATCAAACACATGGTTTTCATCTGTTTGATACCATTCCATTCACTCCATACCGGCCATTACACTCTATTCCAGCCATTACACTCTTGACCCAAACTGCTACAGACCTATATCTATCCTACCCTGCCTTTCTAAGGTCTTCGAAAGCCAAGTTAACAAACAGATTACCGACCATTTCGAATCCCACCGTACCCTCTCCACTATGCAATCTGGTTTCAGAGATGGTCATGGGTGCATCTCAGCCACACTCAAGGTCCTAAACGACATCATAACCACCATCGATAAGAGACATTACTGTGCAGCCGTATTCATTGACCTGGCCCAGGCTTTCAACTCTGTCAATCACCACATCCTCATCAGCAGACTCAACAGCCTCGGTTTCTCAAATGATTGCCTCGCCTGGTTCACCAACTACTGTTCCGATAGAGTTCAGTGTGTCAAATCGCCTGTTGTCCGGGCCTCTGGCAGTCTCTATGGGGGTGCCACAGGGTTCAATTACTGGGCCAACTCTTTTCTCTGTATACGTCAATGATGTCGCTTTTGCTGCTGGTGATTCTCTGATCCACCTCTACGCAGACGACACCATTCTGTATACATCTGGCCCTTCTTTGGACACTGTGTTAACTACCCTCCAGACGAGCTTCAATACCATACAACTCTCCTTCCGTAGCCTCCAACTGCTCTTAAATACAAGTAAAACTAAATGCATGCTCTTCAACTGATCGCTGCCTACACCTTCCCGCACCCGCCCAGCATCACTACTCCGGACGGTTCTGACTTAGAATATGTGGACAACTACAAATACCTAGGTGTCTGGTTAGACTGTAAACTCTCCTTCCAGACTCATATTAAACATCTCAAATCCAAAATTAAATCTAGAATTGGCTTCCTATTTCGCAACAAAGCATCCTTCACCCATGCTGCCAAACATACCCTCGTAAAACTGACCATCCTACCAATCCTCGAATTCGGCGATGTCATTTACAAAATAGCCTCCAATACCCTACTCAATAAATTTGATGCAGTCTATCACAGTGCCATCCGTTTTGTCACCAAAGGCCCACATACTACCCACCACTGTGACCTGTACGCTCCCTGTTGGCTGGCTCTCGCTGCATACTCGTCGCCAAACCCACTGGTTCCAGGTCATCTACACGACCCTGCTAGGTAAAGTCCTGCCTTATCTCAGCTCACTGGTCACCATAGCAGCACCCACCCGTAGCACGCGCTCCAGCAGGTGTATTTCACTGGTCACCCCCAGGGCCAATTCCTCCTTTGGCCGCCTCTCCTTCCAGTTCTCTGCTGCCAATGACTGGAATGAACTACAAACATCTCTGAAACTGGAAACACTTATCTCCCTCACCAGCTTTAAGCACCAGCTGTCAGAGCAGCTCACAGATCACTGCACCTGTACATAGCCCATTTATAAATAGCCCAAACAATTACCTCATCCCCTACTGTATTTATTTATTTATTTTGCTCCCTTGCACCCCAGTATTTCTACTTTGCACATTCAGCTACTGCAAATCTACAATTCTAGTGTTTTTAATTGCTATATTGTATTTACTTCGCCACAGTGGCCTTTTTATTGCCTTTACCTCCCTTATCTCACCTAATTTGCTCACATTGTAATAGACTTGTTTTTGTACTATATTATTGACTGTATGTTTGTTTTACTCCATGTGTAACTCTGTTTTGTTGTATGTGTCGAACTGCTTTGCTTTATCTTGGCCAGGTCTCAGTTGTAAATGAGAACTTGTTCTCAACTTGCCTACCTGGTTAAACAAAGGTAAAATAAATAAAAAATAAAATAAAAATGACTATGAGCGGTCCTCTTCGCAGCAGCCTCCGCTGGAATAAAGACTTGCTAAAGTGCCAAAATTCAGCATTTTGTCCCTCTGTGACCCTCTGTGACCCTCTGTGTCCCTCTGTGACCCTCTGTGACCTTCTGTGACCCTCTGTGACCCTCTGTGACCCTCTTTATCCCTCTGTGACCCTCTGTGACCCTCTTTATCCCTCTGTGACCCTCTGTGTCCCTCTGTGTCCCTCTGTGACCCTCTGTGTCCCTCTGTGACCCTCTGTGTCCCTCTGTGACCCTCTGTGACCATCTGTGTCCCTCTGTGACACTCTGTGACCCTCTGTAACCCTCTGTGGCCCTCTGTAACCCTCTGTGGCCCTCTGTGTCCCTCTGTGACCCTCTTTATCCCTCTGTGACCCTCTGTGTCCCTCTGTGTCCCTCTGTGTCCCTCTGTGACCCTCTGTGTCCCTCTGTGACCCTCTGTGACCATCTGTGTCCCTCTGTGACACTCTGTGACCCTCTGTAACCCTCTGTGGCCCTCTGTAACCCTCTGTGGCCCTCTGTGTCCCTCTGTGACACTCTGTGACCCTCTGTGACTTCCAGGAATATTTATACCACTTAACTACAAAATGTCTCCAAGTTTTCACCATCATTGTAAATCCCTAGTTATTTTTGTTGCTTTGACAAAGGCATTTCTGAAGATTTTTATTTATTTAATGTGATTAATGTGAAAAACGTTCCTCATTTTAAGGTCAACCCTGTTACGTGAACTGAACTCTCATTTTAATTTAGTGAAACTATTCCTTTTTAAATAATGTTTTCAAAAATAAACATTCAACATCTAATAGTCAAAGCATAGTTTAAAAGCAAATGAGCTGGTTTTACTATTTTGGCCAATTTTCTGGTGTTTTGTGGTGCAAAACTGAGTGGGTTGAGCATAACAGGTCAACCATGTTACCCATAGATAGACAGGCTAGAAATGTTTTAAGCTTGCATTCAATTGCCCCTCCCTGTTGTACACAACAAGCTTCTATTTCCCCTGTCACATGGAGATTTATGGCTGATTTAAGATGAAATCGTGAACCCTGTTACTTTATTTGGAACTTAATAGGCACTTACTATAGTACTTTTTTGAGATGGGATTTTTATTTTTATTAAGTTGAACATGTGCTCTTTATGACAGAGTTTTAGAATTAGGTGAAATCGAAAGAAAAAAAAATGCACCAAGTTACACATCTGAAAAGGCACAGAATAGGTGGAACGACCCGGCTTGCTAAATTCCAAATCGACCCCTAGTCCTCGTAATGTAAGGATTCTGGGTTATAGGAAAGCCTGTGAGCTGTGTTTACACACCAGACAAATACTATAGTGCTGCGTACCTTGTGTGACATACTCCCTCTTCCTTCCTCAGTTTCGCAAGGCATACACACACACACACACTGGCTGGGACACACACAATGTTACAACATAACTAAGGGCCAGGGTTTTTTCCTTTCCATATGACCTGACTAAGAAAACTCTGAACTCTAGTTATAGGCAAAAATTTTGAATTTTTACTGGTCAAAAACTGGCCATTATAATGCCTCGCTCACCTTCCCCCAGCACCATTTCTTTCAGTTTCTCCACAGCCTCAGCGAAGCAAGCCACGTCCCGGAGCAAAGCGGGGATGTCCTCCACTTCGATGCCCACCTCCAAGGCCTCTGTGGTGGGGCTGGGGGCAAGGCTCGCTCCTTTCCCCTGGGTCTTACTGAAGGCCCAGGCTCCAGCCGCCTGTAGGGGGAAGCCAGCCGCACTGGCATGTCGACTCAGGGCTGTGGGCCGTCTAAGGCAGGCTCCAAGGACAGGGGGAGGGCTGGCGGCCGTGGCCAGCCTGGGGTGCAGCAGACAGGTGGTAGTGGGGCAGGGAGGAGCCTGGGGGTCCTGGAGGGATGCAGGGAAAGGGAGGGGGACATCCAAGCCACCATCTCTAGTGGGTTGTTCCTGGAGGACAGATAGCTGGTGTTGAGACACACCAGAGGACAAGGGGGAGGTAGAGTGGGGAATGGGAGAGTGAGAGCCGGGTAGGTAGAAAGAGAGGAAGGAGAGGAAAGAGTTGGGGAAGAATTAGAATGGTGGTGATGAGTGATGACACAGATGTTACGACTAGAGGATGATGATGCTGATGATGAAGACAACTGTTGTTGAGAAACCTGTGCCTCTAAAACAATTTGAAAGGCTATGAGTCACAATGCAAAAGCATATGGGAAAACACAGAAAGAGAAAGATGATTCAATGAGGATGACCAACACTGGAAAATTCCCAAACACTGACAAGTTTACTTATCATTGCCAGGTGACAGGTGTGTCAGACTGGAAGCCACGCCCACACCTGGCGGCATTGCAAAACATAAATCCCTTAAAGTTGGCATTAGCACGCAATACACATGTAACGTAAGACAGTTTCCCCCTCAGGGACATTCGTTCTATTTTATCCTACACTACCAATGCCTGATGCAACTTCAAGTAGATTTAGCTAGTAGCTAAATTATGTATATACCAACGCAAACTCGCGGGGCTTTACAAGCAGTGATATAAATTACGAAATTATTCAAACGCGCAAACTCAGCAAACTACCCAGGACTGAGATGCAAATAGTCTTCATAAAGCTAGGCTAGTTTAGCTAGCGAGTTAACTTTACTTACTGAAGAGTTGTGTGACCCAAAGTTTCCCCCAAGACTCTTCTTTGAAACTGAAGTTTTATTTAATTCCTTTTTCTTTCTATAGAACATTTTCAAATAGCATCCTATCTATTTTAATATAGATTTCACTCCATTGAGATTGAAGTTTGCTCCAAACGTCGCTTCTACAAATCCCCTTGTGCTGCTTGGATTGCTTGGCTGGCTGTACCGAACTCTGTGGTTGTCCCGTTATCTTTCTTCCTGGCTGTAGCTAGTAGATGGGGTCAGTCCACACTACGCCTGTAGACCACTGAACTGCATGGCCATACTGACACCTGCAGGGGTACATATTTAATGATTTCTCACCCTAAAGATGGTGCCAACAATGGCTATTGTGTCCAATTTTGGTGCCAGTGCCAACTAATCAAAATACCTATTAGATTGGTTTCATAACTAGACCCACAACTGCACATTACATTAACCATATTAGATCATGTACGAGGTAATGTTTCGTCATGATATGATTACAGCTTTCTGTAATAAATGGTTTATTTGCTATTGTAACGACCCTGTGTTTATAAGCGCGGAAATCGACTCTGTCGCTCGAGCATGCTTTTGCGGCACAGTCTATAGCGCGCCGGACCTCGGGCTAGAAGGTCGAGGGTTCGAGACCTGCTCCCTGCCTGTTTCATTACAGTATTATAAACTGGGCGGTTCGAGCCCTGAATGCTGATTAGCCGGTATGACAAAACATTTATTTTTACTGTTCTAATTACATTTGTAACCAGTTTAGCAAAAGCTACCTCAGGGATTTGTGGTATATGGCCAATATACCACAGCTAAAGGCTGTATCCAGGCACTGCGCTGCGTCGGGATTAAGAACATCGTTTAGCAATGGTATATTGGCCATATACCACACCTCCTCGGGCCTTATTGCTTAATATAATGATGGTTTATACCACACATAGGCCTTGACATTTTGACAATGATTCTCATAAACTTGAGTTTAATTTGAATACAGGAGTGACATAGTGAGTGACATGAATGCACGGAATCCCTATTATTTTAGCTCTCCTCATCCAGATATAAACTAACACATTGAAATGTTGGCAAATGTAGAAGACAGTATTATACAGTATCTCAAGTGTTTGAGCATTGGAAGCCAAATGGAACTCAACGCAGTGAATGGAACTTCCGTGTGTGCCTACTGTACTTCATGGAATTAATATCATTAAATTATCGGTCTCTTTTATGACACTAATCTCAGACTCAGCCCACGCACCTCGATGAGAGCGCGAGATTATTTTCAGGCAAACTTCATTATGATTTATTTTTGTTCTAGCACCATCTAGTGGTTCGTTCAACGTAATTTTATTGAAATTACGTGTAAACATTGATTCAAACAGTGTGTGCCCAGTGGGATTTGTCTGTGGCTAGATAGTCGGTTAGCCAAGACAGGGAACGTGCACAGAGACATAGATATACAAAATGATCAGCAACATTGCGTTACCTCCGCATTACTGGCCTGTAATTCAAAGTGAAAAAAAGGAAGCCTGTGCTAAAAGATCCACTCCAAATCATATATTCTGTTTGCAACAATGCTGTTAAGGAATACTGCAAGGCAACACTGCAAAGAAATTTACTTTTTTGGCCTAAATTAAAAATGACTGGTTTGGATGAAATCCAATGCAACACACATATTTTAAAGTATTGTGTTGGCAGCATCGTGTTATGGGTATGCTTGTCACCAACAGGAACTGGGAGTTTGTAAGGATCAAAAGAAATATGAAAGGACCAATTTCCAGGTAAAAAGTTAGAGGAAAACCTGCCACAGTCTTCTGAAAACCTAACCCTGGGATAAAGTTGTATTTTTCAGCTGGACATTTACAAAATAATGGATGCCAAAGACACACAAAAATGGCTTTCCAAGAGGTGTTGAGTGTTCCTGAGTGGTACAGTCTCAGTCCTGACTGATCAGAGACAAGGTTTGAATATTGCTGTCCATCAGTTATTCCCCACTTAATTTACAGAGCTTGACCAATTTTAACAAAAACAATGGATAAGTTGGTAGAATCTTATTCAACATGATTCTTAGCTGTAATGGCTGCCAAAGGTTGTAACGTAATACGCCGGGAGTCAGGAAGCAGGTGCAGAAGGTAAGTTTAATAATGAATAGATGCAGATGAACAAACATGAGAAGCGTACAGAACGTGAGAGAAAACAATACTATCTAATGACTGATGTCAACTGAGGGCTAAATAAAGGGTGAGTAAGCACGGAGATAATGATGACCAGGTGTGCATAATGATGGCGAGCAGGTGTGCGTAATCATAGTTGCCAGAGCTGGTGGTTAGTAGACCAGTGAGGTTGAGCTGGTTAGTAGACCAGTGAGGGAGGGAGCAGGAGTAGGCGTGACAAAGGTGCTTACATCAAATATTAATTCTGGGGTGAGAAGAAATATGCAATCAAGACATGTTCTTTTTTTGGTCTATAATTTTCTTTCCCTTTGAAAATGTGGAGTTGATTGTGTAGATCTGTACATGACTTTCACAAGGCACTTGTGGTGTGCATGACTTTCACAAGGCACTGTAGTTATTGGGAATGTGTTTTAATGTGATATATATATGAGTCAATGTCTCGGCTAGCTCAACCGTCCCATCTCCTTCAGGATCGGTGGGTCCCCGGCGGGACGGTTGAGCTAGCCGAGACAGTGACTTATATCTGTTTTGTTTCTTGCTGCTTTCGTTCTCAAACCAAGAAGATAAAGGAGGAGGCTGTGGAGGCAGGACTCTTGAAAACAGGAGATGCAAAGAAAGATAAGAAGGTGAAGACCTTTATTTTACTCTGATCAGCTGTCCAAATGTAATGTAACAGGCGGACAGCATTAAGGCTACATTGTTTGGTTTGTTTTATTCAAAGAAATCCTGCAAGAGTAAAGGAGGAGAGGGAAAGAGAAGAAAGATCCTGCAAGAGCAAAAGAGGAGATGGAAAGAGAAGAAAGAACCTGCAAGAGTAAAGGAGGAGAGGGAAAGAGAAGAAAGAACCTGCAAGAGTAAAGGAGGAGATGGAAAGAGAAGAAAGAACCTGCAAGAGTAAAGGAAGAGAGGGAAACAGAAGAAAGAACCTGCAAGAGTAAAGGAGGAGAGGGAAAGAGAAGAAAGAACCTGCAAGAGTAAAGGAGGAGAGGGAAAGAGAAGAAAGAACCTGCAAGAGTAAAGGAGGAGAGGGAAAGAGAAGAAAGAACCTGCAAGAGTAAAGGAGGAGAGGGAAAGAGAAGAAAGAACCTGCAAGAGTAAAGGAGGAGAGGGAAAGAGAAGAACGAACCTGCAAGAGTAAAGGAGAGGGAAAGAGAAGAACGAACCTGCAAGAGTAAAGGAGGAGATGGAAAGAGAAGAAAGAACCTGCAAGAGTAAAGGAGGAGATGGAAAGAGAAGAAAGAACCTGCAAGAGTAAAGGAGGAGATGGAAAGAGAAGAAATAACCTGCAAGAGTAAAGGAGGAGATGGAAAGAGAAGAAATAACCTGCAAGAGTAAAGGAGGAGATGGAAAGAGAAGAAAGAACCTGCAAGAGTAAAGGAGGAGAGGGAAAGAGAAGAAATAACCTGCAAGAGTAAAGGAGGAGATGGAAAGAGAAGTGTCACGTTCCTGACCTATTTATGTTAGTTTTTGTGTGTTAGTTGGTCAGGACGTGAGGTTGGGTGGGCATTCTATGTTATCTGTTTCTATGTTGGTTTTGGTTTGCCTGGTATGGCTCTTGATTAGAGGCAGGTGGTTTGCGTTCGCCTCTAATTAAGAGTCATATTTAGGTAGGGCATTCTCACTGTTTGTTTGTGGGTGATTGTCTCCTGTGTCAGTATGTTTGTTCGTACCACACTGGACTGTAGCGTTTGTTTGTTTCGTTTTCGTTTCGATGTCGTCTGTTTCCTGTACGTAAGTTTATGTCTAGTTATGTAAGTTTATGTTCAGGTTTCGTCAACGTCGTTTTGTTATTTTGTAGTTTGGAAAGTGTTTGTTTCGTTTCGTGTTTTGCCATCATCGTGTTTAATAAAGATGGCTTATTTCCCTGAGCCTGCGTTTTGGTCTGAAGATCCTTCTCTCCTCACCTCATCTGAGGATGAGGAGAGCGTCACCCGGATACAGAATCACCCACCAACACGCTAAGACCAAGCGGCAAGGGAAAACGAAACGGAGTAAGGGACAGGAGAGAAAGGAGCAATGGACATGGGACGATGTTTTGGATGGAAAGGGTTGCTACACTTGGGAGGAGATCCTGGCTGGGAGGGATCGCCTCCCATGGGAACAGGTGGAGGCATTGAGGAGAGCAGAGGCTACCTGGGAGAGGAACCGGAGCTATGAGGGAACGCGTCTGGCACGGAAGCCGAAAAAGCCCGTAAGTAATTCCCAAAAATTTCTTGGGGGGGGGGCTAGGAGATAGTGGGCCAAGGGCAGGTAGGAGACCTGCGCCCACTTCCCAGGCTTACCGTGGAGAGCGGGAGTACGGGCAGGCGCCGTGTTACGCAGTAGAGCGCACGGTGTCTCCTGTACGAGTGCATAGCCCAGTGCGGGTTATTCCACCTCCCCGCACTGGGAGGGCTAGATTGGGTATTGAGCCAGGTGTCATGAGGCCGGCTCAACGCGTCTGGTCTCCAGTGCGTCTCCTCGGGCCGGCATACATGGCACCTGCCTTACGCATGGTTTCCCCGGTTCGCCTACATAGCCCGGTGCGGGTTATTCCACCTCCCCGCACTGGTCGGGCAACCTGGAGTATTCA
Organism: Salvelinus fontinalis; assembly: GCF_029448725.1. Classification (NCBI taxonomy): domain Eukaryota; kingdom Metazoa; phylum Chordata; class Actinopteri; order Salmoniformes; family Salmonidae; genus Salvelinus; species Salvelinus fontinalis. The sequence continues at coordinate 18,510,669 of NC_074681.1, read as the reverse complement.
ACCAGGTAAGGTTGGGCAAGCTCAATGCTCAAGAGTGCCAGTACGCCTCCACGGTCCGGTATTTCCGGCACCACCTCCCCGCCCCAGCCTAGTACCTACAGTGTCTACACTACGCACTAGGCTACCAGTGCGTATCCTGAGCCCTGTTCCTCCTCCACGCACTCTCCCTGTAGTGCGTGTATCTAGCCCGGTGCCTCCAGTTCCGGCCCCACGCACTAAGCTACCAGTGCGTCTCCAGAGCCCTGTACAAACTGTATCTTCTCCCCCTACTAATCCTGATGTGTTTGTCCTCAGCCCGGCGTCACCAGTGCCGGTACCACGCATCAGGGATAGAGTAGGCTTTGAGAATACAGTGTGCCCTGTCCCTGCTCTCCGCACTAGTAGGAAGGTGCTTGTCATTAGCACGGTGCCTCCAGTTCCGGCACCACGCACCAGGTCTACAGTGCGCCATATCCGGCCAGAGCCATCCGTCTCCCCAGCGCCATCTGAGCCATCCGTCTCCCCAGCGCCATCTGAGCCATCCGTCTCCCCAGCGCCATCTGAGCCATCCGTCTCCCCAGCGCCATCTGAGCCATCCGTCTCCCCAGCGCCATCTGAGCCATCCGTCTCCCCAGCGCCGTCTGAGCCATCCGTCTGCCAGGAGCCTGCAAAGCCGCCCGTCTGCCATGAGCCTGCAAAGCCGCCCGTCTGCCATGAGCCTACAGAGCCGTCAGCCAGACAGGAGCCGCTAGAGCCATCAGCCAGACAGGAGCCGCTAGAGCCGTCAGCCAGACAGGAGCCGCTAGAGCCGCCAACCAGACAGGATCTGCCAGAGCCGCCAACCAGACAGGATCTGCCAGAGCCGCCAACCAGACAGGATCTGCCAGAGCCGCCAACCAGACAGGATCTGCCAGAGCCGCCAACCAGACAGGATCTGCCAGAGCCGCCAACCAGACAGGGGCAGCCAGAGCCGTCAGAGCGCCATGAGCAGCCAGAACCGTCAGAGAGCCATGAGCAGCCAGAGCCGTCAGCCTGCCATGAGCGTCGAGAGCCGTCAGCCTGCCATGAGCGTCGAGAGCCGTCAGCCTGCCATGAGCGTCGAGAGCCGTCAGCCTGCCATGAGCGTCGAGAGCCGTCAGCCTGCCATGAGCGTCGAGAGCCGTCAGCCTGCCATGAGCGTCGAGAGCCGTCAGCCTGCCATGAGCGTCGAGAGCCGTCAGCCAGCCATGAGCATCGAGATTCGTCAGTCAGCCATGAGCTGTCCTTCAGCCTGAAAAGGCTGGATACCCAGAACTGCCCATCAGTCCAGAGCTGTCTCTCTGTCCGGAGCTGCCTTTCAGTCCGGAGTTGCCCCTCTATCCTGATCTCCCTCTCTATCTTTTTCTACCTCTATATTCTTATCTATCCCTCTTTCTTGATTTATCTCTCTGTCCCGGTGTTGTCCCTATTAGATATGTTGTTAAGGGAATTTTGTGGGGGTCAAAAGAGGGTGGACATTCTTGGAGGGAGGAAGTTAGGATGGATTATGGTGGGGTGGGAACCGCGCCCCGAGCCTGAACCACCACCGTGGTTAGATGCCCACCCAGACCCTCCCCTAGACTTTGTGCTGGTGCGTCCGGAGTTCGCACCTTGTGGGGGGGGGTACTGTCACGTTCCTGACCTATTTATGTTAGTTTTTGTGTGTTAGTTGGTCAGGACGTGAGGTTGGGTGGGCATTCTATGTTATCTGTTTCTATGTTGGTTTTGGTTTGCCTGGTATGGCTCTTGATTAGAGGCAGGTGGTTTGCGTTCGCCTCTAATTAAGAGTCATATTTAGGTAGGGCATTCTCACTGTTTGTTTGTGGGTGATTGTCTCCTGTGTCAGTATGTTTGTTCGTACCACACTGGACTGTAGCGTTTGTTTGTTTCGTTTTCGTTTCGATGTCGTCTGTTTCCTGTACGTAAGTTTATGTCTAGTTATGTAAGTTTATGTTCAGGTTTCGTCAACGTCGTTTTGTTATTTTGTAGTTTGGAAAGTGTTTGTTTCGTTTCGTGTTTTGCCATCATCGTGTTTAATAAAGATGGCTTATTTCCCTGAGCCTGCGTTTTGGTCTGAAGATCCTTCTCTCCTCACCTCATCTGAGGATGAGGAGAGCGTCACCCGTTACAAGAAGAAAGAACCTGCAAGAGTAAAGGAGGAGAGGGAAAGAGAAGAAAGAACCTGCAAGAGTAAAGGAGGAGAGGGAAAGAGAAGAAATAACCTGCAAGAGTAAAGGAGGAGATGGAAAGAGAAGAAAGAACCTGCAAGAGCAAATGTCTCCCCTTTGCTCAGATGATGAGAGTCCTTATCTTTTTTTCTGGTAAAAATGTCCATCTGTGTTGAAAATTTGACAATTTCCCCTAAATACATACTATTGTATTGATGCTGCATTCACGTGTTAGTTGGAACACGTTCAACAATTTCGCAAGTTGGATATATCCAAGTTTCCTAGTTCCGACTAGCAGGTGAACTCCAGTGGCGGTCAGTGCCGTTAGAGAGAGAGAGGACAGGCTCTGCTCCAGGGGAGAGGTAGAGACAGAGCTGCATTTCCTATTACACTGTGACAAATACTCAGACCTAAGAGAATATTTATTTCCCCAAATTATAATTAAATCCAAAGAATTTGAAACTATAAAAGATGAAGAAAAAATTGAATATTTATTGGGTGAAAAGCCAACCTGAGGAACAGCCAGTGAAAAGTGCAAAGTAATGTCGATAATATTTCCCATTTTGTTTTGTCTTTCATACCATGTCATGTGTCTTCTCAGTCATGTTGACACTGGTCTACTACCATTGCTTTAATGTATTGTTGTTCTGATTAATATTGTTGTTGTAGTTGTTGTTAATGGTAATCCCATGTCCACTAATACTATTATTATTGCTGTTGGTCCCACCATTTATTTATATAAAAATATATATAAATATATTTTTTTATTTTTCGATATGTATACTTTAACAATGTAAGTAATAATGAACTTGCCATGTCAATAAAGTAAATTGAAATGAAATTAGAGAGAGAAAAAGAAAACTGCAGCATAAATACTGGAGGCTGAGACAGGAGGGGTCGGGAGACACTGTCCCCATCCGACGATACCCCTGGACAGGGCTAAAGAGGCAGGATATTTTATTTCACCTTTATTTAAACAGGTAGGCTATTTACAACTGCGACCTGGCCAAGATAAAGCAAAGCAGTGTGACACAGACAACAACACAGAGTTACACATGGAATAAACAATAAACAAGCCAATAACACAATAAGCAAGTCAATGACACAGTAGAAAAAAATAAAAAATAAAGTCTATATATATGGTGTGCAAAAGGCATGAGGAGGTAGGCAATATATAGGCCATAGGAGCGAATAATTACAATTTTGCTGATTAACACTGGAGTGATAAATGAGCAGATGATGTGCAAGTAGAGCTACTGGTGTGCAAAAGAGCAGAAAAGTCAATAAAAACAGTATGGGGATGAGGTAGGTAGATTGGGTGGGCTATTTACAGATGGACTATGTACAGCTGCAGCGATCGGTTAGCTGCTCAGATAGCTGATGTTTAAAGTTGGTGAGGGAAATAAAAGTCTCCAACTTCAGCGATTTTTGCAATTCGTTCCAGTCACTGGCAGCAGAGAACTGGAAAGAAAGGTGGCCAAATGAGGTGTTGGCTTTGGGGATGATCAGTGAGATATACCTGCTGGAACGTGTGCTACGGTTGGGTGTTATCATGACCAGTGAGCTGAGATAAGGCGGAGCTTTACCTAGCATAGACTTATAGATGACCTGGAGCCAGTGGGTCTGGCGACGAATATGTAGCGAGGGCCAGCCGACTAGAGCATACAGGTCGCAGTGGTGGGTGGTATAAGGTGATTTGGTAACAAAACGGATGGCACTGTGATAGACTGCATCCAGTTTTCTGAGTAGAGTATTGAAGCTATTTTGTAGATGACATCGCCGAAGTCGAGGATCGGTAGGATAGTCAGTTTTACTAGGGTAAGTTTGGCGGCGTGAGTGAAGGAGGCTTTGTTGCGAAATAGGAAGCCGATTCTAGATTTGATTTTGGATTTGAGATGTTTAATATGAGTCTGGAAGGAGAGTTTACAGTCTAACCAGACACCTAGGTATTTATAGTTGTCCACATATTCTAGGTCGGAACCGTCCAGGGTGGTGATGCTAGTCGGGCGGGCGGGTGCGGGCAGCGAACGGTTGAAAAGCATGCATTTGGTTTTACTAGCGTTTAAGAGCAGTTGGAGGCCACGGAAGGAGTGTTGTATGGCATTGAAGCTCGTTTGGAGGTTAGTTAGCACAGTGTCCAAGGAAGGGCCAGACGTATACAGAATGGTGTCGTCTGCGTAGAGGTGGATTAGGGAATCGCCCGCAGCAAGAGAGACATCATTGATATATACAGAGAAAAGAGTCGGCCCGGGAATTGAACCCTGTGGTACCCCACCCACTTTCCCAAGCACAGCCCCCACACCACTAGAGGGATAATTTCAACCACCAACTTACCATCCTGAGACAAGGCCGAGTATAGCCCACAAAGATGAGGGGAACCGGCCAGGCAGAGACAGCAAGGGCGGTTCGTTGCTCCAGTGCCTTTCCGTACACCTTCACACTCCTGGGCCAGACTACACTCAAGCATAGGACCTACTGAAGAGATGAGTCTAATTCTAGGGACAGTTAGGAGGCCTGCGTCTTGTGACCGTAGGGTACGTGTAGGTATAACCAACTCATCATCAAGCTTTGATTATTTGAATCAAGGGGAGGGGTCCCTGGACCGAGTTTGGTAAAACTCTGCTCTAATGGAGTGAGGGCTGTGCATGCACAACTTTTTTAGGCAGCACCTTACATCCTGTTGCTAGCAGTAGGGGGAGCCAGTCACTCTGTCCTAAAAAAAGAGAGGATAAAACAAACACTATATGCCTTTTATTATTATATTTTTCTTGTGTTGCTTTTAGCTACTTAAATGGAAGATGAGTGTTTATCACAGCCTTATCAACTGTTCATTTAGTAAGTGTAGGACCTAGTTGAACTTTCTTATTGGTCTATTAATTCATTTTCCACCTGGTGATGTCACCGGGCAGGCCCAAACTCCATCATAACCAAACACGTTTTCTCTCTGCCTCATGGCAAAATGCGTAGAATTGCAGGATATTAGTCTTAAAGCGGCAACAACAACAACTAAAACTGTATCTGGATCAGTGAGCAAACTGTGATCGTGGCGGCGCGCGCAACCCTGATCCACTGCTACTATGGCAACAGCTATGGCAACAGCTGTGGGAGGGGATATAGAAAGAGCAGGTGGGAGTGGCGACGCAATGTGCTACACGACTGAAAAGAGAGAGGGGGATACTGAATAAGTGTGCGACAGCAACCTTTTTACCGGTTTATTCGTTACTCTCTCCGGCTGGCGCTAATAGTGTGTTTACCACAGATATTGCAACCACCACACACCATATACTTTCTGTCTAACGGAATAACTACATCGTGTATCCAAATGTCCAACTTGAACTGGAAACCATTCGTTTTTGGCGGTCTGGCGTCCGTCACTGCAGAATGCGGTGAGTTTTTATTTATTACGTTTTTAAATTTTACTACACATAGGTGTGTGAGGTGGACTAATATTAATTTACTGTCATTATTTCTCAATTGATGTCTTTCTATCCGTTGTGTAGGTACATTTCCTATAGATTTGACCAAGACGCGGCTGCAAGTTCAAGGCCAAGTGGGCGACAGCAAGTACAGAGAGATTCGATACCGGGGAATGTTGCACGCCATCGGCAGAATATGCAGAGAGGAGGGAATAAGTGCACTTTATTCAGGGTGAGTATTGACCAGTTTTATGATGATGGTTCCATTTTTATTGAAGTCCTTCTGCGTTTTGGACAAAATTAGCACAGATTAAGCCAAGTTCAAGAATAAAATGCATGTTCAATTCAGATTCACCATTGAAATTTGTTCTTCGTAAAGTATTTGTCTCCATCAAACGGCTACTCAATAAATACCGAGCTATTTGATCATCAGTGTGTTGCTACACATGCCAGCGAAGTTTCTAATAAATTAGGCGTTCCTAAACTTTTTTGGCCCACGACCCCATTTTGATATCTGGAAATTCTCATGACCCCAACCATGTGAAAAAAAATTGTAATTAACAGCCAATGTTTACTTTTTTATTTGGTGCTATGGCAGTCAATTAAAAAACATTCTAACAGTATTTCTGATTTGTTTTCTCAACTCACCATCACATAGTTTGAATATGGGACTATGACTGTCAATTGCAAATTAGTCTGTTTTATCTCACCATCACTAATGAGATGGGTGTGCTTGATGCATGTTGAGTCGGAGCTTCTCAAAGTCAGGGGAATTGGTCGACAGTGCATACCTTATCCTAGCTGCCACATCCAACCTGAATCGATATTTTAATGAAGACAAGAGCACTGATGATGCTGGGGGGATAATACGAGGTGAAATCAGGACAACCGTGACCTTTCAGGTCGGAAAGTCAGAGCTCTAGAAAGGTTATCGAGTTGGAATTCCAAGTTGGATGACCGGTCAAAAGATTTTTCCCAGTTGGAGCAAAATTTTTACAGGTTCCCAGTTGTCTTAAATGCAGCATTAATGCTCAGAGGGAGATGGCAACATATTTCCACAGATGGAACAATGAGGCAGATATTTCACTGGTTGTATAAATGTGAAGCAGCTGCATGGTGTTTCCACTCACTTCCAAATATGATCAACATGGATTTTGGCCCACATTCTGCTACTTTTCTCATCGGAGAAACATTTGCTCTCAATACAATTTTTTTGTTCCCAAACTATAATATTTTACGGACAAAGTGGCCAAATTTTTGTAGACCACTTTCTGCCAAAGTTGTTTTTTTATTGTGTTTAGGAGTGCAAATGTATATTGAGTTATTGTGCACTTCAGAGGAGGCGTTCCCTAAAGGAAATATGCAAATGTATGTGCCAATAGGATTGCGCTAGCTCGTGCTGGCACTGCCTACCTCCTTGCTTGTTCTGTTCACTATGACCAGTTTGTTCCCATTTGAAATGACGGGCTGTGGTTTATCTTGGTTTAGTTCTAAAGATCTTTGGTATTCCCTTTGAGTCAGAACCAAAAGTCCTCCTTAGTGACCTGTGAATGCATTTGGTCACATGACAGCTCAATCAACAGATCCAGGATCAAAATGAAACGGATTGGGAAGTAGGTCCCAAAGTGTTCTTCTAAGCGTTGGAGGTGAGCAGTCATCGTGTGTGTGTGTGTCTGACACTTACTGATGCTGTTTTCTGTTTGAAACATGCACAGCTGAGGGAAGGGGGCATGGTTCACTTTTGAAAGACTCTCCAATAAGAACTCTATCCTCTGAATCCTTTGATTCGGTCACTCATCTGTAGAATGTTTTTGTATTTCCCCTGCGTGCTTATGTTCAGTTTCCCAAGTATGTATGTTACATATGCAAGACACATTTATTTTCATTACACAGAAAGTCAACTTTAACATTTATTTTTTTACATTCATTGTGAACAGTTCCTCTCTGAATGTGAGAAAATATTTCAAATGCATAGAACATTGTCCTGCTCTGATTCCATATCTCCACTTAGTTTTGTGAACAGGCGTGTGTGCAGGGAATGTGGTTTGATGTAGTTTACAGTCTTAGTTACCTGCTGCAGTATAGCTCTGAGTTCTGTGCTCAGCTCTTTTGCCGCCAGTTGCTCTCGGTGTATCATACAATGCGTCCATATGGCAGAGAGAAACACATTCATAACTAGAGTGCAGAGGCCATCCCGCCATAGATGGAGCCCCATCTGTGCAAAAAGCCTCCACCATTCGATCCAATGGAATTGGTTTTAAGTCAATATAGCCACGCAGCAAACTGAACATCCCCTGTGCCATTGCATCAAGAGGACCTGGCCTCCACAATCACTGGACATAAACACAATTGAGATGGTTTGGGATGAGTCAGACCGCAGAGTGAAGGAAAAGCATGTATGGAATCATGTAGTTACCAGAAAAGTTAAATCAAAAATCATTTTATATTCTTCAAATATGACTGCTCAGCATATGTGTGAACTCCTTCAAGACTATTGGAAAAGCATTCCAGGTGAAGCTAGTTGAGAGAATGCCATGCGTGCAAAGCTGTCATCAAGGCAAAGGGTGGCTACTTTGAAGAATCTCAAATATAAAATATATCTTTATTTGATTAACACCTTTTTTTGTTGTTACTACATGATTCCATATGTTATTTCATAGTTTTGATGTCTTTACTATTATTCCACTGGAATGAGTGGGTGTGTTCAAACTTTTGACTTGTACTGTTTCTTTTTTTCAGGATTTTTGAAATTTTCCCATGACCCCATTTTCATATTAGGAGACACCACATGGGGTCACGACCCCTAGTTTGAAAACTGCAGCAATAAGTGGAAGTCCTCCTTTGTAACTGTTAAGCCTGTTTTATTTACGTCATACTCACGCGTTGTGTGTTTCTGTGTTGCAGTCTCGCCCCTGCAATGTTGCGCCAGGCATCCTATGGGACCATAAAGATTGGCACATACCAGAGCTTCAAAAGACTACTGGTGGACAGGCCAGAAGGTATGAGAACAACGCACACACATCAGGGTTTTAGATCTCATAGCTATTTGTTCACCTTGTTACATGTGTTCTAAATCTGTCTGTAGGGTGTGTGTGCATTGCAATGAACACTGACTTGGATATATCTATATCTCTCACACACACAGTGTTAACTCAAAATGACACAACGACTAGGTTCCAGTTTAACAACGTTTACTACCACAGTACATCATTGCCTTTACGCTCAGGCCAGGTCCATCAAAGTGAGATTCCTGCGCAGGCTCACTAACAACAGAAATATAGGGAAACTTAACATGTAGTACTAGTCAAAAGTTTGGACACACCTGCTCATTCAAGGGTGTTTCTTTATTTTAACTATTTTCTACATAGTAGAATAATAGTGAAGACATCAAAACTATGAAATAACACATGGAATCATGCAGTAACCAGTAATCACTGATCTGGCTTTCAAGTCTATGAAAATGCCCTTTTTTGTTAAATGTAACTAGAACCCAGGCATAATGGATATCCACTAATAATAACTACCTTCTTGTATTAGGCTATAGAAAATTAACACGTCTCATCAATCTCTCAAGGCCACGTGCTAGTGATTAGCCAGCTAATCTTTATACTGTATTCAAGTTTAGCCAACTTGGTTCTATTTGCTAACTAACAAGGTTGAACAGTTTAATTGTTATGAACACACCGTTCTGTTTGAAAAGCATGTTCACCTGTCCACTTTGTTCAGATGTTGAAATCATGGCCCATCTTATTTCTCAGAAGGACGAGTTGCCATATAAATAATAATTGTGTTTTATGCTTATTGCACATTTATAAAACAGACTAGACAGCTAGTTTAAGTCTTTGGCTAAATTGCTGCTAGTGGTACCGCAATGTCGTGAGTGACAAACTGGAAATACATTTTCCAGAATCAATGTTCATTGATACTCGCGTTTCAGTAGGTTCTGCTCTGCCCGTAATATGAGTAGTTGAGACATTTGAAAAGGATATCTTTAGAAAAGTCACCTTCTCCCTGAGACATTATTTTATTAATGTTTTGGTGTCCATTTGACCAATTTTTTTCTGTTGACCTAAATAGCGAGTTGAAACCACTTGTCAGAGGAAGATGTGATCTCTCAACTTTGTTGGCGTGATAGACATGGGGAGGGGCTTAGTGTGTGTAAACAGAGGAAGAGGCCGATGTCTTAATATGGGCTTATTTTGGACCTACGTTTTTTTCAACTGCCTCCTGTCTTTGGGACAACGACTCCCATTGTTAGGGCGGAGATGTGCATCTCGTCATTCTATACAGATCTCTGGTGCAAATGGGAAGGTGCACAGAAGGCGCGAATGAGACGAGATTAAACATACAACATGAGAACAAGCAGACATAAACGTTCAGAAAAGTTACTTGATTCTGCTGTACAGGCATTTGGAATAACGCGCAAAAACATACATTTTAATAAATTGAATTCATTTGAGATATCATCTAGCCCTAAGACTAGGTAAGAGAAAAGAAGACTAGGTAGGCGCTATTAGATGCCTTCTGGGCCATATATTCCACAGGACAGCAAAGCTCCTTATGTGCTAGGCCCAGAACATGCTACGTGCGTATCTACCCCATGCAGAGTGAAGGTTGTAAGTCAAGTTAATGTGTGTCTGACCCAGTTTCTGCTGAGAATAATATCTCCATTAAACGCTATTGTAACATGGACACACACACGTCATAGAGGTAGTGTGTGCGGGTGAGACTTAGAGGAACTATAATTCAATGTACAAAGACTAGCCTGAATTTAATTTCTCCTCTCTCTTTCTCAGATGAGACGTTGTTGACCAACGTGCTGTGTGGTGTTCTGTCTGGAGTCATCTCCTCGTCCATCGCCAACCCCACGGACGTGCTGAAGGTAATGAGACACACACACACACACACACATTTGTAAACGTTGTCAGTAGTTTCTTGGGTATTAGAAGCCAACAGAAACCGGCAGGGTTGATCTGAACAAAATACAGCGTTTTGGTCTCAGAGCATAAGCAGTGATCCTTTCTGGGCCTGCCTAATCCAACTCAGCCTGAATGCTAGGGGTTTTATACATTAATACGGTATCGGTGTTCCCCCCCTCCCGCAGGATGGTTAAGCTAACATAGGCTAATGTGGTTAGCATGAGGTTGTAAGTAACTAAAAAAATATCGGGACATATCTGATATGGGCAGAAAGATTAGCAAGAATTTAAGCTAACGGCACTGTCCAATTTACAGTAGGAATTAGTGAAATAATACCATTCTATTGATTGAGGGTGCACAGTTATGAACTTGAAAATGTATTAATAAACCAATTAGGCACATTTGGGCAGTCTTGATACAACATTTTGAACAGTTATGCAATGGTTAATTGGATCAGTCAAAAAAAAATGTGCATGTGCTGCTGCCATCTAGTGGCCAAAATCTAAATTGTGCCTGGGCTGGAATAATATTTTTTTATTTTTTTTTAACTAGGAAAGTCAGTTAAGAACAAATTCTTATTTACAAGGACGGCCAACCAAAAGGCCTCCTGTGGGGATGGGGGCTGGGATTATTATTATTTAAAAAAATATATAAATTATAGTACAAAACACACATCACGACAAGAGACAACACACCACTACATAGAGACCTAAGACAACAACACCGCAAGAAGGTAGAGACAACAGTACATGACACAAAGCAGCCACAACTGTCAATAAGAGTGTCCATTATTGAGTCTTTGAATGAAGAGATTGAGATAAAACTGTCCAGTTTGAGTCTTTGTTGCAGCACGTTCGTTGCTAGCTGCAGCGAACTGAAAAGAAGAGCGACCCAGGGATGTGTGTGCTTTGGAGACCTTAAACAGAATGTGACTGGCAGAATGGGTGTTGTATGTGGAGGATGAGGGCTGCAGTAGATATCTCAGAGAGGGGGGAGTGAGGCCTAAGAGGGTTTTATAAATAAGCATCAACCAGTGGGTGTTGCGACAGGTATACAGAGATGACCAGTTTTGCAGAGGAGTATAGAGTGCAGTGATGTGTCCTTAAGGAGCATTGGTGGCAAATCTGATGGCCGAATGGTAAAGAACATCTAGCCGCTCGAGAGCACCCTTACCTGCCGATCTATAAATTATGTCTTCGTATTCTATCATGGGTAGGATGGTCATCTGAATCAGGGTTAGTTTGGCAGCTGGGGTGAAAGAGGAGCGATTACGATAGAGGAAACCAAGTCTAGATTTTACTTTAGCCTGCAGCTTTGATATGTGCTGAGAGAAGAACAGTGTACCGTCTAGCCATACTCCCAAGTACTTGTACAAATACTTTCTCTTCCATTTCAAAGATGATGGTACAAAAAAAAACTAATGTTTAAAAAAATACATTTTAACAGATCTAATGTGTTATATTCTCCTACATCCATTTAACATTTCCACAAACTTCAAAGTGTTTTCTTTCAAACGATATCAAGAATATGCATATCCTTCAGGTCCTGGGCTACAGGCAGTTAGATTTGGGTATGTCCATTTTAAGCGGGAAATGAAAAAAGGGTCAGATCCATATTAATGGTTGGGCGGGTGTGTGAGGGGGTGAAAGTACTTGTAGTTTCTAAATAAGGTTCCTACATTAATTCTATGGGTACAGGGGTGTGTCTGGGGGGTGGGGGTTGAAGTGTGTATGGGAGGGGGGGGTCACTGAGATGCCACTAACTGTGATATTTCTAGACTCCTGCCCACCAGAAATAGCCATATCATTACTATGCCAAGTGAATATGATTTATGTGAGCGTATGTGTGTCTTTAGGATTTAATTGGGTTGGCTGAAAGTTAGAACAGTGTGTTTTCAAAGGTAGTGTGTTCCCTTTTGTGCTGTGGGGGGGGGGGGGGGGGGGGGGGGTTCGTTGGTCAAGTGCTTAGCTCTATTCACACACTTAAATAGCCCTCTGGACACACACACACACACACACCACTCAACCAGTTATGCAGGCAGGTTTATATTTCCCTTTAAGTTGGATGAGACTGATCTGCTTTCAACACATACAGCCAGCCTGTATGTTATTGTTATCGTTTGTTTGGTCTTAAGAGCATTGGCAAGGCTTTAAGTAGGCCAGAATGCAGAACACAGTGGGTCAGAATGCAGATGGGGACAGCTGGTGAACCCTTGGCACCTGAACATTGTGGCTCTACACACACACCTCAGCAGTGTTTCCCTCCTTAAGCTTAACTCTTTGTGGCAGATCGCCTAAGGCCATGTTACATTATCATCCAGTGCTGATAACGCTTTCACTAGTCTCCTGTCATCTGCATACTGGTTTTCTGTTAATTTGAGTTGACTTTTATCCTAACAGTTTTTCCTTCCTGGTTTTCCCAGATCCGTATGCAGGCTCAGGGCAGTGTGATCCAGGGAAGCATGGTGGGAAACTTCATCAACATCTACCAACAGGAAGGAACCAGGGGGCTGTGGAAGGTAGGCATATGGACACACACACACACACACACGCACACTTTTAACCCCCCTCACTCTCTCTCGCTCTCTCAGGGTGTGTCTCTGACAGCGCAGAGAGCAGCCATCGTAGTGGGGGTGGAGCTTCCTGCCTATGACCTCGCTAAGAAACACCTGATTCTGGATTGTCACATGGGTGACAACATTTACACACACTTCTTGTGAGTGACATCATCAAGGCTCACCCATGACGCCGTTAACTCTCCACAAGAGAGCAACATATGGCTGCGTAAGACTAAGGAACTTCTGACTCTTTCCCTCTGGTTCCCAGGTCCAGTTTTGCGTGTGGTCTGGCGGGGGCTCTGGCCTCTAATCCCATAGACGTGGTCCGCACACGCATGATGAACCAGACATGCGGAGCTGTCACCTACCAGGGAACACTGGACTGCTTACTTCAGGTAGGTAGGCACACCAGGGTTTCTGTTAGCCGGTTATGGCTGGCTTTTTGGCACAAAGATCAAATAAATTGGCGCCGACTAATTGTCAAGGAGAAGGGGGGGATCCCATTACAAACTAATGCTTTTAGACTGGAAATATCAGTCGATGGAAATGCATTTGAATGGTCATGCTTATTGCAGCGTTCTAAGGCACTGCATCTCAGTGCTAGAGGCATCACTACAGGCCCTGGTTCGATCCCGGGCTGTCTCACAACTGGCCGTGGACGGGAGTCCCAATAGGGCGGCACACAATTGGCCCAGTGTTGTCCGGGTTAGGGGAGGGGTAGGCCGTCATTGTAAATAAGAATTTGTTATTAACTGACTTGCCTAGGTAAATAAAATAAAAAAGTGGTCTATAGGTTAATCTGCCTATTTTAGTAGAATTAAATTGGTGCGTATAGAACTCTAAATGTGCATTTTTCAGTGCGCCTAACTTAGTTAATAAAATATTTTGAGATTTTATTGGGCATATGAATTCTGACTGTCTACTTTTGAGGCACATGTTGTGCACTAGAAACTAATATGTAACACTGTAAAGACATTCATTTATTGTAAAAGCTAAGATGTGATATGACTCCATGTCATTGAAATTAGAATGTCAATTGTGGAATATTAGTGTTTTTACACAATATAAAAACCTATTTCCCTAATGAGATGCATTACATAGAAAATTGTACTCTATCTCTTTAAAAACGTCAGGTTTGTGATGACGATGTGAGTTCATTCAATGCTATGATTGATCTCCTGAAGAAGCTATCCCTTTTCCTTTCTGTGTCCCCAAATGTTTGGATATACAGGTAAAGTTACTAGGTTGGTAGCTAGCTAGCCAATGATGTAACCATTTGTTTACACTTTTTAAAGTCATGTTAACGGCCCGCAAATAGTTTTATAAAGGCCCAAAACATGGTTTATGAATGGGAAATGTGATCTGCTATAGACAGATAAATGTTGCTCTGGTAATATGGATCAGATCATTTGACCTGGTTGGGCTAGAAGCAAGCTATTTTCACTGTAGTAATGGTGCAGCCATTACGCTATAGAATCTGCACTCACTTTTTCTCTAGGGCACTCAATGGTACAGCGAAGCCTTATTACAACAGTTATTATCTGGGAGATTTTCTTCCTATTCGCACAGTGCTCCCAAAATTCCTGGATGAACAGCAACATATCTTGTTGCATAGAGCTCTGGGTTCATGTCTATTTTCTTTAGTTTGTATCTCATTTATTATGAGGCCTGTCTTGCCTAGCCAAAATAATTTTATAAAGACTTCCATATGCCATTGAAACCAGCCTATTTCTCTCATGTTCTATTGGTTTTCAAATCAACTTTATTTTATTGTCAAATAGCCAAACTTCATTCCTAGTCATATTAGCAACCCATGCTAGTTGCATCTTTACATCTCCCTATTTCTAAAGATATTTTAAGCTCTTTCACATGAAACCACTGCATGTGCGGTGCGCTTTTGGCACCTGGGTTTCTCTGCTAATTGCATTATGGAACCAGCATTCGCGCGTAGCCTACTGATTTGTGCGCATTGCTGTGCGTAAATTATTATTTCTTCACATTATATCAAAATGTTAAGCTAATAGTTCTGATCTGTTGCATCAGTCTCATTGCTTTTGAATTTATTTATTTTTTGTGTAACCTAGGCCTACTGGTTGTAAAGTTTGGGATCTATTGTCCCATAACTGTCCCAGAGTCTGTTTTGTAATAGGCTATTTATTTCTCGCACAGAACAACATGCTGACCAATAGAATAAGTGAACTTTTCTACTATGGGGGATAGTAGATTGACATAGACTAGTGATATTGCTGTTCGTTACTCCGCTAATGTTGGTATTTCTCAAATGTCCGGTAAATGAAAATGCTGAAAGACAATTTTCCTAACGGAAACCCTGAACCAGGGGTGTAATCATTAGGCCAAACACCTACAAAACAGAATATATATTGGAGAAATTCCGGTAGGTCCCCCTTCGTTCTGTTTAAGAAGCGTTTTGCAACAGAATCGGCATTATGAATACAGCCCATAGATGCGGGGCAATGATGGGTACAGGGCTTTGTGTGTGTGTAACGTTTTGTCTCTTTAGACATCACGGTCTGAGGGCTTCATGGCACTCTACAAAGGCTTTTTCCCCAACTGGCTCCGTCTCGGCCCATGGAACATCATCGTATCCTTTCACCTACTCACAGAAGTGTGTGTTTGTTTTCATTTGTGTATGTTTATCTACCACTGACGGTTTGCACCAGAGTCGAGGGAAATTCCAGTTTAATATCCATCTGTAGAGTTGGTCATGGAATTTCTTTATAGGAATGGGATCAATTCCATTCAAAATTCCAGTCAATTTGGGAATTCTAAATTGACTGGAATTTTGATGGAATTGATCCCAACCTTAGTTTGGACATTCCAATGGCGCCAGAGGGTGAATCTAATGCCAGCTAACACAATTATGTAATGCAGTTGCACACACATTACAGCTGCTGTAATAGCAACCCAGTTTCACCTAGGGTAACAGAGGGATCTGGGAGCGAGAATGGTGGTGGGTAAGGAGAGGGGGAGGGGGAGGAAGAAGGGGGTGGGGGGGGAGAAATAAACGGGAAGGGTTTAAATTTGGAGAGTGGCCGGGTCCCTTTTGTGCATTAAGGGAAAGAATATTTGAGGGAGAACAATAGGGGGAGAGAAATCTGTTCCCTGTGGCATGATAAGGCTGGTTTGCAGTTGGTCTGTAGACAGATGTCGCAGTGACATAATGAACAAGTATAAACCCAAAATGACAGCCTCTGCATGACATCAGCAGCCTGGTGTTCCAAATAGCCTACTTTTATTATTAAAAAAATAAATAATTATTCGTTATCCACCACAACATTATTTACTATTTAAAATCGCTTACGATTGTGAGTCACAGAATAAAAGTAAATTGTCATCTGAGAATTTTACAACTCATGCACCGTCTTGTCACAGGTGGATTTGGTCTTGTTGCTGAAGCAGCCCAGTAACCACAACGGATGTGGCAACTTTTTTCATGTCTATGCAACAAGGAAACCGCGGTCTACAGACATTCCATCAGAGTATAAATTAAATGTTTTGACCAGTGTCACTTGTTACATTCTAATTAATTATCTACAGATATGGCGTTAGAACAAGTATAACCGCCCTTTAGGAGAGGGGGCCTATAGATTGGGAAGAGGTAGCAGCTGTAACTAAACCTCAGCCATGTAATGGGATTATTACATTGAGGTAACCAGGGGATCACAGAAGGGAGCTAGGAACCGGTAACCAGGGGATCACAGAAGGGAGCTAGGAACCGGTAACCAGGGGATCACCGAGGTGAGCTAGGAACAAGAATGGAAGTCTACAGGGTGGAGTGGATGTGGTGTGTTTGGGATGCATTATGTTCCTAGCAAAGCTCCTGCACGGAGAAGGATGTTTTTATTTTATTTTTCTCTCTTTCTGTGCCTTGTCCTTAACTTCTCCTTAGTTCTTTGTTACCTACGAACAGCTGAAGAAGATGGAGGTCTGATGGAGAGAAGGAAAGGTAGCACTGTGGAGAAGAGGAAGAGCTCAGCCAGAGGGGAAGGAATGGACTAAGAGGGGTGGACGTATCCTGTCTAGCCTCCCACTTGTCTGGGTGGTGTCGACCACGCCCCTCAGACGCATTTCTCCTTTCTGTTTGGCTGCTTTCTTGATGGAGCTCTGGTTGGCTGGGAAAGAGGAAGTGAAAGTTGAGGTCAATTGCACCATCAGAAAGCAAGGTGATGCGAAGACCATAATTTGAAACTATGGCCCTAAATTATGTATTTATCATTATGTTTTGGAACTCAGTCGAGCCTCAACCGCTGGTATCATATAAACACAAGACATGGAAAAATGTGGGTTGTGAGGTGGGGGGTTTGTTACTACGTTGATAAATTCCTATTTTTCCGGACCTTTGCTACCTAGGAAATTTGTATGACCCAACCTTCTAAAATAGTACTTGAGTATCCCCTGATGTACAGGATCTCAAATAATGTTAAAAGCAGTCACTACTTACCTCAGATTGTATGGATTTCAGATGTGTTTGTGTGCGTTCTCTGGTTGCCAGAGGAACTGCCAAAAGAAGCTGTGGAAAAGACTGCTAAACTTTCTACAGAAAGTTTATCTGCCAATCACTAGTGGGCAGCATATGATGCCATTTACTCAAGGACTGGCCACTTTCTGAAACCCTAGATGTCTGTACAGCCACTGGAAAGCTTATATTTGTTACGATGGTTGGCTGTGGGTTTGGATTTTGTATGTCAGAGTATTCTCTAATTACAGAACTGGGTTGGTAGGACTTTTAATGGGGCTAATTATATAACCAGATTAAAGATCAGAGGTCAGGTGACCACTAACTCACACACACACACAAGGGTACATAGGTTATTAATGCCAGGGTGAATTGGCTTAGTGCCAGGGTGAATTGGCTTAGTGTATGGACTCACTCAGTCATGTGGGCACCCTTAGAACAAACTTTCTTCATTTCAGGGTGACCTGGCACAGTGTATGAATGACCTACACACAGTTAATGGGGACGGTGTGTACGGACTATTCTGGGTTCGTATTATAAATACACTCTGGACAGCCTGATTGGCACGCTGCCCCTTACGTCATTTCAGGACCCCTATCTCTGACACACACGCGGAGCCCCAGTTCTTACTATGTCACAGCAGCAGAGACTCCATATTCTATCCCTGTTCAGGTCGAGGTGTCCAATCCAACCTATTTAACATTTAATTTACAGGATATCTATTAAACTTCCAGAGAGACTTGCCTGTAGTCTGACCCGGCCTATGCAGTAACAGGGAAGTGCATGTCAAGAGAGGTAGCTGTTGTATGTTTAGCCATTGCACCTGACTACCAATGCCGTTCTGTGTGCTGGTGTTGTTGACTTGCCATTTTATGATCCCAAGACACAGAACAAATGTACATGTCAGCTAACTGTTAATCCTCTATTACCCTTCACTTCTTCTACTTTGTTCTTCACCGTTATCAGTCTGTTATCAGTTAGATCGTTTGGAGGTGAGCTTGCTAATTATTTTTAATTTTTTGGAGTTACGGTTGAACCTCGGAGTGTGTTCATGTGACAATATGGTTCTTGTATATGGTTTGTTTATAGCCCCCAAAGCCTTAATTCCAATGTGTCACTGTCATAGCCCTGTAAATAGTTATGTTATCCTGATTTAAAGCAAGGCATACATAAACTTCTGACTGGTCTCATGTTTTACTTCAACTGGGAGTAATGCCCAGTCTATTCACTATGATGAAACGAAAGCAAACGGGACAAAATGGGGATGGACTACCTGACGTAAAGAAACGCTTGTTTTTCCATTCCAAAAATGTTGGCTTCTTGGGTGCGCTAATGAAAACGACCGTGAACTTGTGATCTGACCAGGAATGTAATGAGCATAGACTCCGTCCCAGTCTATTGACCAATCCTGTATTGACACCTAGTCTCTAGGAACATGTGAAATCATATGGTGAATATTCAGTTTATGGCTCGATTCAATCCGTTTTGCAGAAGTTCAGTGCTATAGCGGGATTGAAATATGAAGTTAATTTACGATTTGAACCGACATATGAAGCATTCACTGAATGCACTCTCCGTGACCAGGGGAACATGGCCTTTACATTTAAATCGCGCTGAACGTCCGTGATCAGTATAGAATCGAGTCCTTGGACTATCAAGGCAATATTGCTTGCTGTCCAATTATTTCATATCAGCTATGGATTTGTCATACCTGTAATTTCCTACATGGAAGTCCCACTAGACAGTTACACATTCGTCCACAGGGTGCCGCTGTGTACCATGTCTATGCATAAGCTCTCTATTGCAGACACATTTTTACACTCAGGACCCTAAATCTAGCACCGCCTTGTTTTAAAATAACATCTCACTCACAATGATTCATGAATAATTCAAAGGCTCTGATCTAATTGTTCTTTATTTCAGTGGATAAATATCCCAGTTTTTCTCACCAGTGTTTGAAGAGATGGGACTGCTGGGGAGAGATTGCCATGAACCCTGACTGTGTGTATGAATGCGTTAGTTATTATATTGACAGACACCATGGGATGGACTCATTAGACGTGTATAGATGGCTGTTATTCTAACTTCTGAATCTGAGCCATGATGGTGTATTTTTACTCTTATCATTTGGTATGCAAAGCTTTACTTCTTAAAAAAAAAAAATGCTGGTGTTTTCAGTAATTTCACAGTGGAGCAAACTATCTGACATATGGAGGCAATAGAACCAAGAACAGTCCAAATGCATAACTCAAAGCTTACCACACACACAGGGCTTCTCCAAGAGCCAATGACCATGGGTGGTTCCAATCACCATGGTGCATTGTGGGTAGTATTCATTCCCTTTTTGCTCCTGGGGTACAGGGGTTGGCTTATTGTGTTGGAGGGATCTGTATGTGTTAGATGAATTAGGTTCTGGGCTGCATTCCAAAGTCTCCTTGATTTGCTCACCCAATAAAGGGCAATAATATAATTGCTTGCAATCATGTAATTTTGGTAATGGCGAGACTAGTGAGAGGTAAAATCATTTGCATAAATTGCCTACATTACTACAAATATTAATAGCTAATTATGGAAAATAAGAAACAGGATTTTTAAAGTGTGTGTGTATATATATATATATATATATATATATATATATATATATATATATGTATATGTATATGTATATGTGTGTGTGTGTGTATGTATATATATTTAGTTGCGCCCTGTTTTGCCCTCAGAACAGCCTCATTTTGTCAGGCATGGACTCTACAAGGTGTCAAGCATTCCACAGGGATGCTGGCCCATGTTGACTCCAATGCTTCCCACAGTTGTCAAGTTGGCTGGATGTCCTTTGGGTGGTGGACCATTCTTGATACACACAGGAAACTGTTGAGCGTGAAAAACCCAGCAGCGTTGCAGTTCAAATAATCTCAAATACCCTCTTCTTTTTTTAACAAGTCTTAGAAAGTTGGTTGCAATTTCAGTTTAATCCACCTGAAAAGATAGAACAAATAATACAACAAATATTGTGGTTAAACTCAAATATACTAATTGATAAAAAAATATACTTATTTTTCTAAGATTTTTTTTGTTAAAGGTATAATTTTAGTGAATGATATGATAAATAGGACTGGTGGAGTTATGTCATGCATGCAGCTAACACAGACATATGGAAATGTCTGCTCTACCCAAAATTACAACCAACTAATTGCAGCATTACCACAAAAATGGAAGAGGCAAGTAGAAGGGGAAACAAGTTTCTTACTTTTGTCAGCCCTGCATTAAAGACCATAAATGGTTAAAGAAAAGTTGGATGAATAGGAACCTATAGCAACTTCATTTAAGGACCAAAAACTGACAGCTGTGTCATATAAATTGCAAAATAGTTGGGAAGAGATTTTCGATGTACCCATTCCATGGTTTATGAATTGATACGCAAACCAACGCCGGATTCAAAACTTCACATTTTTCCATCTAAATTACTATACAAAATTATTGCAACCAATAGAATGTTATATGTGTGTGGGGGATGCAATCTTCCCAGCTCTGCAGATTTTGCTGTGAGGAGGCAGAGTCATTAGATCATTTATTTTGGTATTGTCCATATGTAGCTTGTTTTTGGTAACAGGTCCAGGAATGGCTGAAGAATTGCAACATGTACTTAGAACTAACGCTGCAGATGGCAATACTGGGTAATTTGAAAAGCCATAGTCAATCAATCAATAATATAATTATTATAGCAAAAATGTTTATTCTTAATTTATAATCTGTAGAAACTATGAGAATAGAAAGGTTCAGTACTTTTGTCAAGCATCACAGCACAGTTGAAAAATATATGGCAAATAGAAATCTAAAATGGATGGGGTTGAATCTAGCTGAAGGGTGGGACTAATAACAAGATAACAATGTAAAACATACGGGTTCTGTAACATGTATATAGGTCAGAAATGTGAAATGGCACAGTTACAAATAGAATGGATGAACATCAGAAATAGACGAAGGACTAAAAATAAACAAAACAACTATTGTAAAATGTGTATAAACTGAAGGTAGAAGCCTAAGTGTTATTGTTTAGTCCAATTGGGGGAGGTAGGGTTTGCGGGGAATAATAAAGGTATATTCTTTAAAGTATCTATAGGTATATGGATATATATATTTACCAAAAAAAAGATATGGGGGATTGGAAGTGGTGCAGACAATTACATTGATGGAAGCAACATTCTTTCCGCAATATTAATCTGATCCACCCCTTAAATATATTTAAAAAAAATACAAGAACATTTTTTTTAAATCATGAAAGTACAGAAAGACATGGTAGAAGCCTCATTCACTATTATGGGATCATCGCCTATTGTTACCTTCTGTAGTGCATCTGTCAGAATTCAGATCTACCAGGGGTGTCGAGGGCAGAGGATAGGCAGAAAATGTTTGGTTTGGAATGTAGCCCTTTGGGAGAAGAACAGGGGGAGATGAGATGTGAGGAACTTTAGCCAGAAATGGAACCAGGCCCTATGGGCCTCTGGCGCTGAGCACAGGTTTCAGTCCAAACTACTGCCCCTATTTTGTGACTCTTAATCTCCCCTCCCCTTAATCTCTCAATATACCTTACTATGCCATATGGCCTCTGATATACTTGCATTTTGTGAATAATTCATTGAGTACATTAACACGATGAGTACATTCAACAAAAATATGGTTCTCTAGAACAGTTGCCAAAAGATTGACTCATTTAAGCTAACTTAATTTAGGAATGCTTAATCATGGCCTGTAGCCTATAATCTAATCAGTCAATTAGCATATTTACAGATCCTGGGCTTTTGGGTTTTATTCCTCAATGTTATTTGATTTAGATGTTTTTGAGAGCGTTGATACACACACACACACACACACAATGCTTTCATGACGTATTCGAGGAAGTGCCTCATGTTTGAGGGTTCCATCCGTAAGTGCGCTAACAGCCTGCTAGTTAATTTATCTGACGGTTTCACCAGAGAGGATCTAAACCTTACACTCCGCCACCCATGAGCCAAAAACACGAAGCCACCAAATCAACAGCATTCATGACCTACATTTCATCGTTTAAGTAGTAGAGCATGGGACACGGGACAGAGGATCATGTGGATAAGCTTGTAAAACGCTAACACACATCATCAGTTCCAAGTAATTTGTTTCACTTTGTGGACTAACCACGTCTGAAAGAGCGTGGATGACCCGGGTTCAATACCGGGTCGGTTGCATTGGTGCCATGGCTTAGATCACACAGTTGATGTCTATAGTCTTGTCGATGATTGAGGAGGTCAGTGTAGTTAATAAGAAGGAACACTAGATGGAGCTCTGGCTTTGTAGCTGTGTCCTATGTGTGGGGTTGGTCCCCACTGAATAAGTCCCTAAAACCTTTTTCCTTCTCGCTTTCTCTAAACCTCTGTCACAGCTTACATCCTGTATTGCTGCTCCAGATAAGGAATAAATATTTAGAAAATATAGCGATATCAGTTTGCCTCTGATGCCTGATTTTAAAATTACCTGCCCTGGGACATATACAACACACACACACTAGAAAAGTGCAGGATTTCTGGTGTCCAGCTGTGATCCCATCAGCTTTCCTTCAGGAGCACAGGCCGCTGGGATACCTCACTGTAGCGATGGAGAGAACGAGAGAGGAGAGGGAGTCACACAGTAAGGTCTTTTCAGCAGTGCTCTCAAACATGGTTGTAAATGTGTCGTCAGAGGAGATCAGAGTAGACTGGTGATGTGGGCAGAGAGCCAGATGGGGGGTGGGGACTGAGCATGTGATGGAAGATGCAGCCTCAACTCCTCACATATAATATTACATTTACTTAATTCAATACATCCCCACAATTTTTTTTAAAGTGGACAATTGGTCTCCATGCAGCGAAAATAAACATACACACACACACACAGAGGACCTGGGTTAGCTGACCCGCTGTCTCCCACTAGTACTGCATGTGGAATGCTAAACTAGTCCATCACAAATGGAAAGTGAAGAAGAGTCTGAGTAATCCACTTTCACCTTTGTCACAAGATTAGTATCACATGAAGGCATGAGACTCTGTATCACTTCTGTATCACTTCATATTCTCCACAGCTACACAATACTGCTAGAGTTGTACAAGAGGTGAGAAGAGGGTGGGAGGAGGGAAAGAGCAGGAGACACATTTTATAACATAACCTACATGATCTATCTCTCTCGACCTGGTTACACGCACATACATACTGTCACAGCGTGGGTTTGTGTGTGTGTTTCCCTTTGTACAAGTGGCCCACGTGGGAACAAAACTATTTGCCTGCAGTTCATTTACTGGGGCGAAATCATTAGCAACCTTTTTTTAGACATAAAATAATGACCCTTTAAATACCTTTGAACAAAAGATGTGACTCTCTCATTGTAGTGTCACTGGGGCTCTAAATGCAGCTGCTGGTTACAGTGCTTTTAACACTGTGGTCATTCATTCAACACATACACGCTCACACACAGCTCAGTACATATCCACCCACACATTAGATAACTAATAGCCTAGTTCTGTAAATAGCAGTGTTAACTGTGTTATGGGGACCCAGTCTCATACAATGTGACCTCAGAGTTTACCCAGCTGACCCCCCTACCATTAACGAGTCGTTAAACCTCAATTAGAACAGGCGATCTGCTGTGTGTGTGTGTGTTCTTTCATGGTGCCAAATGCAGACATTCTGCAGACAACATGTATGTGTTGAATGTGTGTAAGACACCCATATTTGGAAGGCTGCTTCGATTAAGACCCAGAAACCTCTGCCTCAGGCATTCAGTGTACAGTAATGTGTGTGTGTGTGTGTTCATAAGTCCAGGCATCTGTATGACCTTTGATCATTTGGGTCCTTAGTATTGTATTGCTCCACTGTGAACCCTAATAAAGTATTCAATATGTGAGTTTCTGTATTTAGCCTTCCAGTAATAGCATGGGTCAGTGTTTGACAGGACAAAGGGCCAATACACACGACCCCAGGGATACTGTGAAATGACCACAGTGAAAAATAAAAGCTTGGAGAAAGAGACAAGGGGATGCAAGGCTTTGAGTTAGATCAGACAGACAGCCAGAGGGCAAATTCATTATTAGTGGGCCGACTGTTAACTATTTGCCCTCTGTTTCTTATAGAACACTTTATAAAAAGTGTATCAAATTCAATAACCAAATTCAGCGTATCCATCTCTATCGCGCTCCCCTCTTTTTTTCTCCTTTCTCTTATTTCCCTGTCCTCCCCTATCCCACTGCCCCTCGGTTTCTCTGTTATCTGTGTATCAATGTGTAAGAATGAGACCAAGGTCGAGAGTCGGCAGCAGACACTGTGGCCTTTCGCTGTCCTCCATATTAGGTTCCATAACTTCTCCAAGATGGCCGCTTGTCGCTCAGACACAGGCTGTATACAGTACTGTCAAAACAACACATTCATCTGTGTCTCTACTGCCAAAATAAAAGAGAGCCGAGAGGAGGGAAGAGGCATAACTCTATAGTTTAGTTTTGTAGGTTAGGGCAGGAATGAAGATTTAATGCACAGAGATTGGTAATGCATGGGGGGGAGGGGTCAAGAGGAGATAGTGTGAAGTTGGAGAACAAGAGTCAGACCGCTGCACTGCTGCTTCCTAATGTCATTACTTATACATCTGGACTCACCAGAAACACTGTGAGTGTGTGTGAACACTTTCCTGATATTTAGTTTTGCCCTCAGAACAGCCTCATTTTGTCAGGCATGGACTCTACAAGGTGTCGAAAGCATTCCACAGGGATGCTGGCCCATGTTGACTACAATGCTTCCCACAGTTGTCAAGTTGGCTGGATGTCCTTTGGGTGGTGGACCATTCTTTATACACACAGGAAACTGTTGAGTGTGAAAAACCCAGCAGCGTTGCAGTTCTTGACACGCTCACTGGTGCGCCTGGCACCTACCTATACATTGTTCAAAGACACTTGTATTTTGTCTTACCCATTCACCCTCTGAATGGCACACATACACAATCCATGTTTCAATTGTCTCAAGGCTTAAAAATCCTTCTTTTACCTGTCTCATCCCCTTCATCCTCACCCATTGAAGTGGATTTAACACATGACATCAATGAGGGATCCTAGCTTTCATCTGGATTCACCTGCTCAGTCTGTCATGGAAAGAGCAGGTGTTCCTAATGTTTTGTCCACTCAGTGTGTGTGTGTGGTAATGTTAATTATTTGGTGTTGCAGCTGGTTGTTTCGTCTTAATGTTGTGTGTTAACTGAATTTATGCTAATTTAAAGTGTCCAACCCCAAAATATTATGACAAACACAGTCCTTCTCCTTTGAAACTTCAGTGGTTTTTAGCGGGGAGAAAATGTAGCTCATCTATGTGTTACAATGCAAATGTCAGCCATGATGGCTCCCTGTTCCCTCTTCTGCTCAGATGTAAAATAGCAGGAAGAGCAGGTGAAAAGCAAAGCCCCCTGGTAGGCCTCTGTCCTATTGCCTTCACTCGTCCCATCTTCTCAGATAAGTGCTGATGAAAGAGGAGAGGACAAGGATAGTAGTCCACTTTGGAGTGTTAAGATGCAGCCATAGAAGGGTCAGTGTGTGGGGTCAGGGTCACCTTTTATCTGATTTGAAGATCTACTTGTTTTCTAGTGAGGGTGAAAGTTCAATAGTCAATTAACATGCAACTTACCACATCAGTTCCTCGTCAATTTTCATGGGAAAATTTAAGTTAGCCGTCCCACCATAGAAGTGTATTTGTTTTCTCAACTGTTTCCACTGTAAATGTATGTATAAAGCCGGCCTGGTTCAGTTATGTAGTCTCTGACACCGTGTGTCTGCTAGACAGGTCCCTGTCTCAGATGATCATAGACCTTGAATAGCAGAGTTACCTTGGGTACTGTAACCGTCACACTCATGCACACCCAATAATTAGTGCAGGACACACACACACACACACACACACACACACTAGTAGTTTACCATGTGGAACTTGTCATGCATTAAGTATTGCACTGGAAGGATGATGAGTGTAGTAATTACTTTTGGAGTGGTTTGGTTTGATACAGTCTGAGTGTTTGCCGCGTTAATCTGTTCCGCTGTTATCAACCATATCCAGGGAACAGATCGACACATGCTGTTGTGGTGAAGTGGACTTTGAGAACACATACAAATGACAACACATATCCTAATGCCCACCTCAACTATATAAAGAAGAGGTGACCACGACTACGGCTGAATGACAGCTGTACTCCAGCAGACGTCTCTCTGGATTTACAGATAAACCACACTCACTAGAACGTTCTTTCAGTGCCTTAAACACACTGGGCCTACGTTGTGCATGTGTGTATGTCCCACAGGAGCCAGTGAACAACTTCATTAATGATCCATCCACATCCATTGTTCTAGAGTTCCTATTCCAACAGAAACACTAACACAGAAACCTGAATAATCTCATTGGTAATTTTCTTCTCATTGATCTTCAATGCATTCACTTTATGATGACTAAGTATTAACCGAAGAGCTTAGTGAATAGCGTGAATGTAATGTACCCACATCAACTAATGACTCAACTCAGTAGAAGGAGAGCTTAGAACTATAGATGATTTCAAATGTATTTATAAAGCCATTCTTACATCAGCTGATATCTCAAAATGCTGTACAGAAACCCAGCCTAAAACCCCAAACAGCAAGCAATGCAGGTGTAGAAGCACGGTGGCTAGGAAAAACTCCCTAGAAAGGCCAAAACCTAGGAAGAAACCTAGAGAGGAACCAGGCTATGAGGGGTGGCCAGTCCTCTTCTGGCTGTGCCAGGTGGAGATTATAACAGAACATGGCCAAAATGTTCATAAATGACCAGCATGGTCAAATAATAATAATCACAGTAGTTGTCGAGGGTGCAGCAAGTCAGCACCTCAGGAGTAAGTGTCAGTTGGCTTTTCATAGCCGATCATTGAGAGTATCTCTACCACTTCTGTTGTCTCGAGAGAGTTGAAAACAGCAGGTCTGGGACAGGTAGCACGTCCGGTGAACAGGTCAGGGTTCCATAGCCGCAGGCAGAACAGTTGAAACTGGAGCAGCAGCACGGCCAGGTGGACTGGGGACAGCAAGGAGTCATCATGCCAGGTTGTCCTGAGGCATGGTCCTAGGGCTCAGGTCCTCTGAGAAAGAGAGAATTAGAGAGAGCATACTTAAATTCACACAGGACACCGGATAAGACAGGAGAAATACTCCAGATATAACACACTGACCCTAGCCCCCCGACACATAAACTACTGCAGCATAAATACTGGAGGCTGAGACAGGAGGGGTCAGGAGATCCTGTGGCCCCATCCGATGATACCCCCGGACAGGGCCAAACAGGCAGGATATAACCCCAGACACTTTGCCAAAGCACAACCCCCACACCACTAGAGGGATATCTTCAACCATATATACCCATATATATATATATATATATATATATATATATGGGTGTTTTATCTCAGAGGTGTGATGGGAAATAAAGGAGGGAGGGACTGACTGATAGAATGAAAGAAAAGAAAACGGAGGGATTTGAAAAAAGAAAGAAGGGAAAAAGTATATATAGAGAGGATGGTGGTCGGGAGATAAAAGAGTGAGTCAGTCTGGAGATTGGAAATAGAGAGAAGGGGAGGTAATGGAGGGGGGTAAGGAAGATGGATAGACACTTGGAGTCTCTTAACTTTGAATACAGAAGATTCCATTGATAAGATCACGAGGAGTTACTGGATGATGGACAAACACACACACACACACTGTTTGGGAAATGCTCAGTACAGGAAAATGTATCGTTCCATATCTTCTGGTTAAGGTGTCCTATCCTCACACACAACAGCCATTCACACTCATTGCCTGGGAAACCTCCAGGGTTTCTGCTTCAAGCTCCAAGTGTTTACCACTAACTAACCACCCTTACTGACTGGAGTTACAACATGCAGGCTGTCCATCAATCTGGTCAACAGCTTTCTAACGGACACTTAAAATGTCTCTATCTCTTTCTCTGTCACAGTGTTGTATTGTCTTGCAGTCAGCTGGATCCCAGTGCTAAAAGACTATCACAGCAGTCACACCACAGAGAGAGGCCTGAGGGGGACTACACACACATTTACACACACGCGCACGCACAAACACAGGTATTTATGAAAGAGAATAAAGATTGGGTCTGTTTCACAGTTACATATTAATTCACGACTAAAGATTCCAGCACCTGCGGAGAGTACAGACTCTCTCTTTTCTTCAGGGCGAATTTTTGTGCGATACAGAACAAAAGGAGGTTGTTCACGCCTAACATTCATCATATCCACATGATCCTCTTTTGCTATGATCTACCCCAGTGGTATTCAAACTTGTTCAGCGGGGAAGCCATTTTTTTCAGCCAGAGTTCCTGGAGACCCCAATTTTTTTCCCAAAGAATTTCTCACTAACCCACCCCAAATCTAATGACACAACCTTAAATCAGTAAATTAAAATGTTTACATAAACAAATAGCCTTCAATTCATTACATTTTCAAAGAAATCAATAAACACATTTACGCAATAAAATGTTATTTTTGAAATGATCTTTCTCAAAAATGTATATTGTCCCATACAATAATCTGTACTCTTAATTTTTTTTGTCCCCCCCTCCCCCAAAAAGTACATTTTTCCTTACATTTTGGCGACCCCCACCCCGACTTTGAATACCACTGATCTACCCTCTAACCCTCTGGCCATACCTAAACCCTGCCCCCTCTTAATCTCCCCCTCTTAATCTAATGTATCTTTCTCTCTCTCCATTCTCTCGCTTTCGCTCTCTCCATTCTCCAATGCCCCTATTCACCCTTCTTTCGATCTGCATGTGCGTCAACCCACCTCTTTGCATCAAACTGTTGCATTTAATTTGAGACTGGTGAAATGCAGGTTGAAGTTTATCAAAAGAGAATAAAAAAGTACGTCCCCACGACCCCACCCCTCTCCCTATTGGTGCTTTTGAGATGTACAATACCTGAGATGTATTTCCATACAGTTTTGGGGCGTATATGTGACAACCCAATGAGCACGGACTACCCTTTTCAGATGGGGTACTTTGTTAACAAGGTTCCTTCACCCCTTTAGTGACGAATGAGGTTGTTTTAATAGCTACTGTATGTTTCTCTACGTGGCTATATTGACATGAACGAGAAAGATACAACGACCACGTTTAATATTGTATAGACTTTAACTAGCTTGTTAACACATTTTAATTTTAGATAGCAAATTAGCCAGTTTAAATAAATTATATAAACAACAACCTAAGTATATGGCTAGCTAGAAAAACAGGCTAGTTAGCGTGTTATGTGTTAATAACATAGACTATGCTACCCATAATGCAATGCACCACCCAAGCAGTGGATGTTGATAGAATGCCTTGCATGACTACACACCGTTGTATTGCTAGCGGAAGTATTTAGTTATTAAAAGTAGTTAGATGTAGACTCAATGAAATTACGTTGCCACGGACAACGCCACATGTATTGAGATGAGCGAGATGCAAGACTTCCCTCTCACACAGTTACACACAGTATCAGCGCATGTGCACGGGTTCGCTTCACCCTGTTTACAGCGTGGAAGCCAGGTCACCAAAACACGACAGCGCCTATTCCCCCTCAGGAGACTGAAAAGATTTGGCATGGGTTCCCAGATCCTCAAAAAGTTCTACAGCTGCACCATCAAGACAATCCTAACTGGTTGCATCACCGGTTGGTACGGTAACTGCTCAGCATCCAACTGCAAGGCGCTACAGAGGGTAGTGCGTATGGCCCAGTACATCACTGGAGCCAAGCTTCCTGCCATGCAGGACTTCTATACCAGGCAGTGTCATGTTCAAAGACTCCAGCCACCCAAATTATGGACTGTTTTCTCTGCTACCGCACTGCAAGCAATACTGGAGTGCCAAGTCTAGGTCCTAAAGGCTCCTTAACAGCTTCTACACGCAAGCCATAAGACTGCTAAACAGTCAATCAAATGGCTACACTGACTATTTTATTGACCCCCTTTTGTACGCTGCTGCTACTCGCCGTTATCTATGCATAGTCGCTTTACCCCTACCTACATATTACATATTACCTCAATTACCTAAACTAACCTGTACCCCCTCACATTGGCTCGGCACTGGTACTCCCTGTATATATCCTCGTTATTGTTATTTTATTGTGTTACTTTAGTTTATCTGTATTTTTATAGATTGTTTTTGTAGACTTGTTTTATTTTTTCACTCTGCATTGTTGGTTAAGGGCTTGTAAGTAAGCATTTCACGGTAAGGTCTACACTTGTTGTATTCGGCGCGGGTGACGAATACGATTTGGTTTGTCATTGTTCAAGGATCATACATAACAGTTAGCTAGCTTCTCAGTTATGTAGCTTAGCTGGCTAACAGTTAGCTAGCTTCTCAGTTATGTAGCTTAGCTGGCTAACAGATAGCTAGCTTCTCAGTTATGTAGCTTAGCTGGCTAACAGTTAGCTAGCTTCTCAGGTATGTAGCTTAGCTGGCTATCAGTTAGCTAGCTTCTCAGGTATGTAGCTTATCTGGCTAACAGTTAGCTAGCTTCTCAGTTATGTAGCTTAGCTGGCTATCAGTTAGCTAGCTAACGTTAGCCATTATCAAGCTGGTGCACAAGATATGATCATGCCAGCATAGCTACGTAGCGTAGCCACGCACGTAGACACATCAAAACAATGTTATTCGTCACTATGGGGGGCGGCGGAACCTTGATAAAAAAGGGCCCCATGCTCATTGGGTTGTCACATATTCTCCTATTTCAGCCAGGTTGCTCAAGATCAACTGTGAAATTCCACGTCCGTCCAAATAAGCAGGACATTGGAAGATGACTTCAAAACCGGCCACTAAGGGCCATGGTGAGTGCTATTACCATCAAGTAGACAAGCTCGGCTCCAAGGGTCACGTGTTAAGTCCCAATGCTGGTCACTCATTAAAAAAAAAATGTTTAACCCTATCCCAAACATTAACCCTTACCTTAACCATTCGGAATGAATGCCTTGACTTAACCTTAGAAATGTGACTTTTATTGACAAACGTCTGATTCTGCGTTGAGACTGTGAGAGATTGTTGCCTATTTCCTCAACATAACCTACAGTAACTCAGACTAATTTTTACCCTTTCTGCACCAAACGATATACAGGAAAACTCTCTGAAGACAAAGGAGGGTGTTGAGTGAAACAAGTGATGCTTCTTCTGCTCCCTTTCAACAAGGGGCATCAAGCTGTCCTGTATTGAGCCTTGAGTGTGTGCGTGTGTGCCCTTGGGCTAGGTGGCTGGGTCACACCAGACTTTACTCAGCAGGTTTGAGGACATGGCTTAGAGCTATTGGGGTTAAAGATCAGGCTCTCTGTTGGATGCCAAGGAGGGGTCCTAGTTGAGACTGTATTAATATCGCTCGGATGAAGAATCATCACTTGTTACAGACAACATGCTCACAACACTCTCTGACCTAACGCAGAGGTATCAGTCATTTTGCCAACTGGGACATTTCTTTAAAGGCAAAAATCAAGAGGGCTGCAAACGTTGTCAACTGAAAGTCTATTTTAAAAAATTATTACAAATAAACCAAAGCTATACTTACATGCCCCTAGTATATTGCCTATGAATTCTCCAACTTCCAATCTGTTCTAATAAGGGGTGATAGAAAATAAGAAGTAGAATGGTGAAGCCTGGGGAGGGTACGGGAGAAGAGGAACATGTCTGATTTTCTCTGAACACACACAAAAACACACCCTGTGGTGGGACTTACTAGAAGATGTGTGCGTCTCTTGCAGAGAGGTGAGAGAGAGCAGATCATGAGCTGGGGACTTATTTATAAACATTGTGTACCCACAAAATATGACCCAAAACATGGGTGCGCCAGTTTTCACGCAAAAATAATTTATACAACCAGAACTTGACGTGAGAACGTGCTTATCCTCCCGCAAACCATGTGTATGCACAGTTTCTAGTGGTTGAAGTATTGCATTGCAAGTAGGCAAAAGTAGCCTAGTAGTAACCTTGTGCAACAATATATGATGATGGTCTTAAGAACCGCTATCCGCTACCACTCATCGCCTCGGCCTTCGAGCCATTCCAGGGGGCCACTGTTTTCTCCAAGTTGGACCTGCGGAACGCCTACCATCTGGTGTGGATACGGGAAGGGGATGAGTGGAAGACTGCCTTCAACATGGCCAACAGTCACTACGAATATCAGGTCATGCCATTTGGTCTAACCAACGCTCCAGCTGTGGTCCAGGCCCTGGTTAATGTTCTCTGCGACATGCTGAACCGGTTCGTCTTCATCTACCTCGATGACATCCTCGTTTTCTCCCGCTCAGCCCAAGAACACATGCTCCATGTCTGACAGGTCCTCCAGCACCTCCTGGAGAACCAGCTTTTTGTGAAAGCGGAAAAGTGCAAATTCCATCGATCCACCATCCCCTTCCTTGGTTACATCATCGCTGCGGGGAATGTACAGATGGATCCCAGAAAGGTGAGAGCGGTGGTGGATTTGCCCCAACCTACGTCTAGAGTGAAGATGCAACGCTTCCTGGGATTTTCCGCTTTATCCGGGATTACAGCACCCTGGCTTCCCCCCTGTCTGCACTCACCTCTCCCAAGGTTCTGTTCACGTGGTCCCCAGGTGTTTCACCACAGCTCCCATATTAGTTCATCATGACCCGTCCCGTCAGTTTGTGGTGGAGGTCGACGCTTCGGATGTCAGAGTGGGGGCTGTCCTGTCCCAGCGTTCTGCCCTGGACCTCAAGCTGCATCCCTGCGCCGCCTTCTCCCATCGTCTTAACGCCACAGAGAGGAATTATGATGTGGGGAATCGTGAGCTTCTAGAGGTAAAGATCGCATTGGAGGAATGGAGGCACTGATTGGAGGGTGCGGAACATCCTTTCATTGTGTGGACAGATCACAACAACCTGGAATATCCCCGCACCGCCAAGCCTCTCAATTCCAACCAAGCTAGGAGGGCCCTGCTTTTCACCATCTCCTATTGCCTGGGATCCAAGAATGTCAAGCCGGATGTGCTTTCACGCCGCTATAGCCCGGCGTGAAACACCATCAGACCCCGAGACCATCCTTCCCACCTCGTGTCTGGCGACGGCACTCAGCTGGGGAATAGAGAATCAGGTCCGTGAGGCGCAGCGTTCCCAGCCGAACCCCGGGGGGTGGGGCAGGTAATCAGATGTTTGTTCCTAATGCTGTCCACCCCTCAGACCTGGAGTGGGCCCACTCCTCCAGGCCACTCGGGCTCCCGTTGGACCGTGGACTTTGTGCGACAACGCTTTTGGTTGCCTACCATGGTCCCTGATGTCTCTGCGTTCGTCACCGCCTGCACAATCTGTGCGCAGAATAAGACTCCTCGACAAGCTCCGGCTGGCCTCCCTCAACCACTTCCTTTTCCTTACAATCCCTGGTTACACATATCCCTGGACTTTGTCACTGGTCTCCCCCCGTCTGATGGCAACACTGTCATCCTTACAGTAGTGGACCGGTTTTCGAAAGCCACCCATTTCATTCCTCTCCCCAAGTTATCCTCTGCCATAGAGACGGCCCAGATCATGGTGCAGCGCGTCTTCCGGATCTATGGGCTCCCGGTCGACATGGTCTCCGACCGGGGTCCTCAGTTCTCGTCCAGGAAGGTGCTCTGCACGCTCATTGTGTCGTCGGCCAGCCTGTTCTCCCCGGGTTCCACCCCCAGTCTAACAGCCAGTCGGAGCGAGCCAATGAGGACCTGGAGACGACTCTTCGCTGCCTTGTCTCCGCCAACCCCCCCACCTGGAGCCAGCAACTTGTGTGGGTTGAGAACGCCCGCAACACCCTCCCCTGCTCTGCCACTGGTCCATAGCCTTTTGAGTGTTCCCTGGGATATCGGCCCCCGCTCTTCCCGGAGCAAGAGGAAAAGGTCGACATACCCTCAGCCCAGATGTTCGTCCGCTTCTGTCGCCATAACCAGAAGAGAGCCCGGTCGGCTCTTCTCAAGACCACCTTCAGGTATCGATGACAAGCAGACCGCCACTGGACCCCGGCTCCCTGGTTTTGTCTCAGGCAGAGGGTATGGCTGTCCACTCGGGATCTGCCCCTCTGGGTGGAGTCCCGCAAACTTTACCCCCGTTTTATCAGCCCTTTCCCCATCTCCAAGATTCTTAGCACCTCTGCTGTTAGACTTCTGTTGCCCCGTACCCTTCGTATACACCTCACTTTTCATGTGTCTAGGATTAAACCTATGTCTCACAGCCTATTGTCTGTCCTGGACTACCAACCCCTGCCTGCCCTTGACCTGTCCTTTGCATGCCCCCTGTTTATATAATAAACGTCCATTATTTTAACTGTCTGTATCTAGGTCTTTTCCTGAGCCGTGATAAGGTGTCCTTCTTTGCAAGGCATTGGAAAAACCTCCCTTGTCTTTGTGGTAGAATCTGTTTGAAATGCACTACTCAACTGAGGGACCTTACAGATAATTGTATGTATGGGTACAGAGATGAGGTAGTCAAAAAAAATCATGTTAAACACTATTATTACACACAGTGAGTCTATGCAACTTATTATGTGACTTGTTAAGCACATTTTTACTCATGAACTTATTGAGGCTTGCCATAACAAATGGGTTGAATACTTATTGACACAAGACAAGATATGTAAACATGTTGACATTATGTGGTATTGTGTGTAGGCAAGTGACAAAAAATTCTAAATTGTATCCATTTTAAATTCAGACTGTAACACAACATGTGGGAAAAGTCCAGGGATGTGAATACTTTCTGAAGGCGCTGTAGATGTCTCTAATGCAAAGATAAATACATAAATTTTCGCTCTTCTCACTAACAGCAAATTATTGCATCTTGTTATTATATTTAGCCACCAGTTTTTTTCTTTATGATTAAGTATTTTTTCTCCGTTTGATCCGATCTGAAGCGCAGTTTAAGGTAGAACAGTCGGTTCACCTTTCCCATTGATGTTTGTAGGCTGCTAGGTCTACCTCTGAATACTGTAATGTCAAATTTCTCGAGTAGACAATATTTAATTTATCAACATAGGCCTAATGCATACTACATATATCATAACCATTGCAGACTAAATTCCTCACCTTTTCTGGCCATGGTGTAGCCATACAACAATTGACCATGTGCATTTTTCACTGTGCCTATTAGATAGCCTATTATAATTTTAATTGTTTGCATCTGAAAGGGAAGAGCAGTTTAGAACACACTACAAATGAACAGGTGAACAGAGTTGGTATTTTGCATTGAAGTGTGTAGGTTACCACTCTAAGTAGCCTAGGCCTACTAGCTTTTAGTTTTTTTTCTTCTTTTGAGTAGACAATGTTACAGAATTCACAGGCAGTGCAGCATATTAGGTTCAGAAAAAGTCATTGCAAAACATGATTACATTCCAACGATCTGTTTACAGGTCCACAACAATGTGCAATTGTTGTAGTCTTTCAGACACGGTCAGATAGCCTACAGCAAATGTCACTGCAAAAGAAAACATTCTGCCAACCCCTCCAAAGACATTTGACCAAGTTCGCCATGCATTGCTATTTCCTTAGATACTGTCTTGGCCTAATTCCAATACTTCTAAGTAGGGCCAATACAGAAAATAAGGGCGTTATTGTCACCATATAAGGTGAATGACGGGCGTTTTTCAGGAGAGCAATTTCACAACAGGTCTGATTTATAACGGGAAACATGCGTATGTATGGCGTGCGCCAAGATTATACGTCTCAATATTTCTGTGCGTGCGTAGTCTTTTCAGAAATGGCGCAATTAAATGTAGCAACGGTTATAAAAGAGGTCTCAGGAGACTACTTCGAAGTAATTTCCACGATCAGGATCCATGCCATGCTCTCCCTCTCTCTCCCTCCATCCCTCCCTCTCCCTCTACCTCTGGGACGGTGATCAATCACTAATACTAACGGTATTCTGGCAGCCAGCAATTCAGTCCTTAGAAAACAGCCGCAGGTGTGGATAGAATATAGATCCTACAGAATTGTATAGATTATTATCTCCCAAACAATGGTTAAGCCGAACAATACATAATTTTTAACTCCACAACTCGCTAATCAGGTAAATCCAGTTCACTTGGATGAAAGAATTCCTGAAAAAATGTCTGAAGTCTATAGCGCTCTGATCCTGACTCCTGTCCCAAGGTGACAAGACACAGCCCAGTCATAGCGTACAATGTTGCACGGTCATAAACATAACACCCTTCTCTACTCCCCCTCACGTTATTGAACAATAATTAACTTTTAATCAGCTATCCCGCTGGCTTACAATCAATTATATTCACTGCATTGTTCATTCATTCTCGCTCTCTGTCACCCTCTCTCTCTCTCAGAAG
This sequence comes from Salvelinus fontinalis, assembly GCF_029448725.1. Classification (NCBI taxonomy): domain Eukaryota; kingdom Metazoa; phylum Chordata; class Actinopteri; order Salmoniformes; family Salmonidae; genus Salvelinus; species Salvelinus fontinalis. The sequence goes on along the minus strand of NC_074681.1, from coordinate 18,473,794 downwards.
AAGGGAGGGGTCGAGCAGAGGCAGTAACCTCTGTAACGGATAACAGTGCTCGAGGATTTCAAGTTAGACCACCGTCAGCGTGCGGAACCAGTAGGGTAACGTGACCAGAGAAGGACAGAATGCTGTTCAGTCAAACAGGAGCGCCGACCAAGGACATTTTGATTCATTTTTAACTTTTTGGAGCTATTTGACCAATTAAACTTGATTAAAAAAAAAAATAGTCACAGAGCACACATAAACCAGCATTTACCAGACAAAGATCAGTATCAAACTTCATGCGGACGTGAGAAGAGAAGTGATGAGGACAGTTTGGACAAGATACCCATGACATAGTTGGAATAATAGACCCACTCTTCTGTTTTTTTATGGAACCACTTAATGCCAATCTATGACAGTTGGGGAAGTTGTTTTCAAACGTTTAATTCTCAACTGGGAGAGAAGGCCTGTCAAAACAAACATTTTCTGACGTGTTACTCAAAGGATCCTTAGAGAATCTTATTTACACCTTGCAGGTAAGAAAAGGGTTTTACTGACATTCACCTGCTCATGCCTCTTTACATTGAATTTAGCTGCACATGGGGGGATATTTTAAGCTATCAGGTTTTCTAACTGATGGGCTATTGGAAAAAGCGTCCGTTATAAATGTTGTAGCCTAAAGTTTTCATGTGTTTATGAGCAGACAGGACTCCTGTCGATTATGGCGAAGACCTTGTTCATCTGTTTCCCACTGGTTCTCCTGGCGGGACATCTCCTCGTGGTTACCGGACAAGCCACCCGAACACCGGTTTCGCAAAACGCGCGCCCAGACGTCCATCCGTCCGCCACCCAGAAACCAGTAATCTCTGGTAGAGAGGACAGGTTCAACGCCAATGTCTCCACTGCTCGGCGTATGCGACTTTTACCACCGATGTGCTCGGGACCCACCGAGATCAGAGACACATTTAAGTACATCAACACGGTAGTGTCATGTCTCGTGTTTGTTGTCGGTATTATCGGGAACTCCACGCTCCTCAGAATCATTTACCGGAACAAGTGCATGCGCAACGGGCCCAATATTCTCATCGGCAGCCTGGCGCTGGGAGACCTGCTGCACATTGTGATCGATATTCCCATTAACGTGTACAAGGTGAGAACAATCAAACACACACCAACATAGGCTCCGCATACATGTAGGCTACGCAACACGCTTGCGCGAGCGCACACACAGAGGTAGTTAAGGGGTAGTTTACAAGCTGAGAAACAGGCTGTACTGGAATACTGGGCCAAAAATATGTTCTCTGTCCCCAGTAAGCTTGTTTTGATATTAAAAAAAAAAATCCCTCCAGGCAGGCCAGAATCATATCAAGCTCAGACACTGGTCTGCAAGCCAAATACTTTATTCTCAGACCACATTGTATTACAGTAGCACCGTCTCTGCAGCACGTTTTCCTTTGTCTGAGCCATAACACATTCCACATGACTTTCTCTCTCTGTTATGCTTCAATATTCTGTATATTTGGACTATTAGAGGTGTGTGTGTGTGTGTGTGTGTGTGTGTGTGTGTGTGTGTGTGTGTGTGTGTGTGTGTGTGTGTGTGTGTGTGTGAGAGAGATAGATACACATACAGACAGGAAAACAGAGAGAGAGTATTGTAGATATTGGCGTTATGGGAAGCCAAACATGTTTAAATGATTAACTGCATACCAGAAGAATCTACTTGTGTTCTATGGAGATAAGACCACATGTGATTCCAATACAGTAGGGTGAGATTGCCTCCACATGCTGATCTATGGTCAGTTTGGTGTTTACCTCCACATGTGATTCCAATACAGTAGGGTGAGATTGCCTCCACATGCTGATCTATGGTCAGTTTGGTGTTTACCTCCACATGTGATTCCAATACAGTAGGGTGAGATTGCCTCCACATGCTGATCTATGGTCAGTTTGGTGTTTACCTCCACATGTGATTCCAATACAGTAGGGTGAGATTGCCTCCACATGCTGATCTATGGTCAGTTTGGTGTTTACCTCCACATGTGATTCCAATACAGTAGGGTGAGATTGCCTCCACATGCTGATCTATGGTCAGTTTGGTGTTTACCTCCACATGTGATTCCAATACAGTAGGGTGAGATTGCCTCCACATGCTGATCTATGGTCAGTTTGGTGTTTACCTCCACATGTGATTCCAATACAGTAGGGTGAGATTGCCTCCACATGCTGATCTATGGTCAGTTTGGTGTTTACCTCCACATGTGATTCCAATACAGTAGGGTGAGATTGCCTCCACATGCTGATCTATGGTCAGTTTGGTGTTTACCTCCACATGTGATTCCAATACAGTAGGGTGAGATTGCCTCCACATGCTGATCTATGGTCAGTTTGGTGTTTACCTCCACATGTGATTCCAATACAGTAGGGTGAGATTGCCTCCACATGCTGATCTATGGTCAGTTTGGTGTTTACCTCCACATGTGATTCCAATACAGTAGGGTGAGATTGCCTCCACATGCTGATCTATGGTCAGTTTGGTGTTTACCTCCACATGTGATTCCAATACAGTAGGGTGAGATTGCCTCCACATGCTGATCTATGGTCAGTTTGGTGTTTACCTCCACATGTGATTCCAATACAGTAGGGTGAGATTGCCTCCACATGCTGATCTATGGTCAGTTTGGTGTTTACCTCCACATGTGATTCCAATACAGTAGGGTGAGATTGCCTCCACATGCTGATCTATGGTCAGTTTGGTGTTTACCTCCACATGTGATTCCAATAGGCCTCATAAGCAGGCATGAAAACCATAAACCCCAATACAGGTTAGCCAGGGTTCAGCCTATATAGATTCTCATATTTTACTCATGACTGCTTATCATTTGCCATGGGTGTTCTTTTAGTCCATATCATTAAGTAGATTAGTTGAAATGTGTATAGAGTGAAATTTCCCGGGTTATGCTATCCTACTTACCTAGTATATACCAAGTAGAAATGACACGATAGCATTTTAATCACGTTCCTCCAAACTCCGATCATTCCTGTGTGAGTAACCCTGAACTCTTTATCCCTCTTCCCCTAGCTCCTAGCGGAGGACTGGCCATTTGGTGTGGCTCTGTGTAAACTGGTGCCTTTTGTCCAGAAAGCTTCAGTGGGCATTACTGTGCTGAGCCTGTGTGCTCTGAGCATCGACAGGTACACACACACACACACACACACACACACACACAGAGGATATCCCCATAATGTTCCTCCCCGTCTCATCCTCTTCCAGGTACCGAGCAGTAGCGTCGTGGAACCGTATCAAGGGGATCGGTGTTCCCATGTGGACGGCTATAGAGATCGCACTCATCTGGCTGCTGTCCATCCTGCTGGCTGTCCCTGAAGCTATAGCCTTCGACATGATCGCCATGGACTACAAAGGAGAGCACCTCCGCATCTGTCTGCTACACCCCATGCAGAATTCAGACTTTATGAGGGTATGTACACACACACACACACACATACACACACACACACACACACACACACACACTAGACTATATGGAGTGTCCCTGGCTGGGGTCTGATGTGGGAAAGCTGCAGCTGTGTGCTGACTCTCCCCTAGTGGTCACTCTGGAAAAGATAAATCATATGATTTATGGGGCCCCTGTTTGTCTGGATAAGGTAGTTTTAGTGTGTTTGTGTGTTTTCACAGGTTCGAGTACATCTGTGTGTGTGGTGTGTTTTGTGCGGTGTGTGTGTCACAGAGTGACCGATAGATGATAGCTTGAACTTGTGTAGTTGTCGTCCCAGAGAGGTTTTAGATGGAGTGCTAGTTGACGTTTTACCAAGACTGAACTCTGAGTTAGAGAGACCCTTGAGGTCTGCTTGAGGTTACTTCTCCTCATTCTTCTTCACTCCCTCATACTTCAGCATTAGGGTTTGGCTCCCAACTAACTCCCAAGGCAATAGGACCAGTCATAGTTCCTCTACTGTCTGTGGATCTTTCTGATGGGTTTTTTGCATTGTGAATTGCAATACACTTAAAGAGATACTTCGGGATTTTGCCAATGAGGCCCATTATCTACTTCCTCAGAGTCAGATGAACTCGTGGATACTATTTTTATGTCTCTGCATGCAGTTTGAAGGAAGTTGCTAAGTAGCGCCAGCGCAATTGCTAACTCATTTCCAATGATTTTGGCATTTCTCAATGCCAAAATCCCGGAGTATCCTTTTAAACGGAGTGTCTATTTATCTGGTATATGTATCCTTGCGTGAGCCTTGGTGTATGCGAGCTGGAATGGCTCATAGGAGCAGGAGCCTATCTCCTGTTTCTGTAGCATGACGCAGCTTGATGTACAAGTACACCCCCTGGACAGGACGCTAGTCTATCTCTTGTTTCTGTAGCGTGAGGCAGCTTGATGTACAAGTACACCCCCTGGACAGGACGCTAGTCTATCGCAGGGTCTTACCCCCAATCAGAGACGCGTCGGGTCCCGTTTTTACAGTCTTTGGTACAACTCGGCCGGGGATCGAACTCCCAACCATCAAATCTCAGGGTGGACACTTTAACCACAAGGTCAATGAGTTGGTGCATTATGTGGTGTGTCCTATATGTATGTGTATTGTCTTTGTGTCCTTCAAGTTCTATAAGTCAGCTAAGGACTGGTGGCTGTTCAGTGTGTATTTCTGCCTTCCTCTGGCCGTTACCGCCGTCTTCTACACCCTGATGACTTGTGAGATGCTGAGGAAGAAGAACGGAGTCCAGATCGCCCTGAGTGACCATCTCAAACAGGTAACCTCTCTCTCCAGCCTTTATTTCATCTTTAATATTTAGGGTTGGCAGGTAGCCTAGTGGTTAGAGTGTTGGGCCAGTAACTGAAAGGTTGCTAGATCAAATCCCCGACCTGACAAGGTAAACATCTGTCGTTCTGCCCCTGAACAAGCAGTTAACCCACTTTTCCAAGGCCGTCATTGTAAATAACAATTTGTTCTTAACTGACTTGCCTAGTTAAATAAAGCTTAAAAAAATATATTGTAATGTCCCTATATTTATGAAGGGCACTGTAGCTAGATTGATTGGTTGGTTGATTCCTCTCCCTGTCTCTGTGTGTGTAGAGGCGTGAGGTGGCTAAGACAGTGTTCTGCCTGGTGTTGGTGTTTGCCCTGTGCTGGTTGCCTCTCCATCTCAGCCGCATCCTCAAGCTCACCATCTATGATGAGAAAGACCCTAACCGCTGTGAACTGCTCAGGTGAGGACCACATACTCTCACACACTTCAAACTGTTTTCCTTAAGATGTCTATGTGCCACACCTTCGCTACATTGACCGTAATATTGTAAAAAGGAGAGGGATGAAATAGGACGGTGTGTTTCTCCAGTTTCTTCTTGGTTCTGGACTACATCGGGATCAACATGGCGTCTCTTAACTCCTGCATCAACCCCATCGCTCTCTACATGGTCAGCAAGCGTTTCAAGAGCTGCTTCAGGGTAAGACATATGTGTCCACCCACCCACCCACCCACCCACACATGGGCACATACACATACTGCATCTAACAGCGTGCCAAATGGTGTTAAATGTCCAAATAACTAATGTCCTCTCTCTCTCTCTCTCTCTCTCTCTCTCTCGTCTAGTCATGTCTGTGTTGCTGGTGTCTGCCAGCTGAGATGTTGATGGATGAGAAACAGTCCTGTATGAAGCTCAAAGTCTCAGACCGGGCCTCCGACCAGAGCAACTCACGCGCTACTAACAAGTACACTTCAGCATGAGAGGGGCCCTGCGCAGTGCAGAGAAGTACTCAACGAAGTAACCTATGATCTACCTTAAAGGACTAATTGAAGATCAGTCATATAACCTGATTCTGACTTAAACCATTATGACAAGGTTATATGAAGTGCCCTTATTCAGGTATAGTTGATGTAGTTTTAAACCACTTGGAGAAAATAAGTGCCCTAATTCAGTAAAGTCTCCTCTGACTGGAGGGTGAAGTACTCAAGTACACTTTGAGTGTTGCCTATGAAAGTGAATGGTCTGGGATGTGTAGCTGGGAGAGGGTTGATGGAAAAGAGGATAATTGGGGGAAGGAGTGGATGGAAGTTTAGACAATCAAATATCAGTATTATTGATAATGAATGGCACAACATAGGGTGATCATATTGTAGAGAAATTACATTGCCGGGTGTGGCTGTTCCTGATTAGAACCTCTATATGAATGTTCATAAGATACATGACATAAGCCAAACCCAATGAGGCGTCATAGTGCAAATGCCTGATTTGAGACATCCGGAACATTATATGAACATTGCAAGTAGGTTGTAAAAACGTTGTTAGTTATACAGTATAATATCTGAACATATCCCATATACTTTAGAGTTAATTCATTTGTATACCTTTGTTAAATTGCTTTTACACTGTTTGATATTGTTACCAGTGGAGGCTGCTGAGGGGAGGACGGCTCATAATAACGGCCAGAACGGAGCGAATGGAATGGCATCAAACACCTGGATCCAGGTGTTTGATGTATTTGATACCATTCCAACAAATCTTCTCCAGCCCTTACCACGAGCCCGTCCTCTCCAATTAAGGTGAAACCAAACTCCTTTGATTGTTACCGTTTAGCTTTGTATGTGATTTTAGCTGGATAGTTAGCTATAGCATGTTTGAATGTGTGTTCCGTGTTTGGTAGGCGTTCAGCTGTTTCTCATTCAACTACTGATCTAATTGGGTTGGACTTCATGTGAATAAATCATAAATGGCAGCACATTCCTAAAGTTCTCGCAATAACTTTTTGGCTTTATTTTCAAAATGTGTTTCCAAAACAGTTCAGTGTTTGTCTCAAATATGATCATGTTCGTATTCTGTAGCTTTGTGGACTGCCACCCAATTGTAAAAACGGATTGATTTTATTATGCTTTAATAGCGATCATGACAAACCAAAAGGGCTTTCGCCGCTTATTGGGGAGTCGGATGAGAGGGAGAGGATATATTTGAAGTTTCTCTCCATATGCCTTGTGGTTTTTAAGGGATCTGATGGTGTGTTATTGAGTATGGAGCCCTGTATTGGTATAGTTGTAGATCCTGTACATACAGTAGCTGTCCTGTGAGTGTATGGTTGTGATGATGTGCCTGTCAAAGGTTGTGTGGTTTATATTTTCCCAAAAATGTTACAAAATAAAAAGATTTACGTTTAAATTGTATTTTTAAGACCTCTAGAATCAGACATAATTTAATCTACTGTATCACTACAGTCAACTGTCTGATAAGGACTGTACTAAACCAGAGCCTGCAGATTTACTGAGCCAGCATATATATTACAATTATATATTTGACTTAGTTCTGGTGAACTGCAATACTCTTCAACACTGTGAAGGCAGATTTTTTAAAGTGGTTTTATTCTACACCCCTTTCTACGAGCTGTTTCCCTGCCCTCTCAGGACTGAGTGTGAACAAAGGCACCCATCATGTGAGACATTCTCACACACACACACTGATTTGACTTGGGAATGTCCCTACGGGCCAATGCAGTGTCACGCATGTTACATTACGAGTGAAAGACGGCCGGTAACCTAATGGTTAGAGCGTTGGGCAAGTAACTGAAAGGTTGCTGCATCGAATCCCCGAGCTGACAAGGTTAAAATCTGTCATTCTTCCCCTGAACAAGGCAGTTAACCCACTGTTCACTGTTAGGCCGTCATTGTAAATAAGAATTTGTTCTGAACTGACTTGGCTAGTTTAAATAAAGAAAAAAAAGACAATCTGTCCCTCTACACATCTACACCTCTATACATCTACACATCTACACCTCTATACCTCTATACCTCTATACCTCTACACATCCATACCTCTATACCTCTACACATCTATACCTCTATACCTCTACACATCTATACCTCTATACCTCTACACATCTACACCTCTATACCTCTACACATCTATACCTCTACACCTCTATACCTCTACACCTCTATACCTCCACACATCTATACCTCTACACATCTACACCTTTATACCTCTACACATCTATACCTCTACACATCTATACCTCTATACCTCTACACATCTACACCTCTATACCTCTACACATCTCTACCTCTACACCTCTATACCTCTACACATCTATACCTCTACCTCTACACCTCTATACCTCTACACATCTATACCTCTACACATCTATACCTCTACACATCTACACCTCTATACCTCTATACCTCTACACATCTATACCTCTACACATCTATACCTCTACACCTCTATACCTCTACACATCTATACCTCTACCTCTACACCTCTATACCTCTACACATCTATACCTCTACACATCTATACCTCTACACATCTACACCTCTATACCTCTATACCTCTACACATCTATACCTCTACACATCTATACCTCTACACCTCTATACCTCTACACATCTACACCTCTACACCTCTATACCTCTATACCTCTACACCTCTATACCTCTATACCTCTACACATCTACACATCTACACCTCTATACCTCTACACCTCTACACCTCTATACCTCTATACCTCTACACCTCTACACCTCTATACCTCTACACCTCTACACATCTACACCTCTATACCTCTACACCTCTACACATCTACACCTCTATACCTCTATACCTCTACACATCTACACCTCTATACCTCTACACATCTATACCTCTACCTCTACACCTCTATACCTCTACACATCTATACCTCTACACATCTACACCTCTACACATCTACACCTCTACACCTCTATACCTCTACACCTCTACACCTCTACACATCTATACCTCTATACCTCTATACCTCTACACCTCTACACCTCTACACCTCTATACCTCTACACATCTACACATCTACACCTCTATACCTCTATACCTCTACACCTCTATACCTCTACACATCTATACCTCTACACATCTACACATCTACACCTCTATACCTCTACACATCTACACCTCTATACCTCTATACCTCTACACCTCTACACCTCTACACCTCTATACCTCTATACCTCTATACCTCTACACATCTACACCTCTACACCTCTATACCTCTACACATCTATACCTCTACACATCTATACCTCTACACATCTATACCTCTACACATCTATACCTCTACACCTCTATACCTCTACACATCTCTACCTCTACACATCTACACCTCTATACCTCTACCTCTACACCTCTACACCTCTATACCTCTATACCTCTATACCTCTACACCTCTACACCTCTATACCTCTACACATCTATACATCTATACCTCTACACATCTATACCTCTATACCTCTATACCTCTACACATCTATACCTCTATACCTCTACCTCTACACCTCTATACCTCTACACATCTCTACCTCTACACATCTACACCTCTATACCTCTACACATCTATACCTCTATACCTCTACACATCTACACCTCTGTGCCTCTATACCTCTACACATCTACACCTCTATACCTCTACACATCTACACCTCTATACCTCAACACATCTACACCTCTATACCTCTATACCTCTACACATCTACACCTCTATACCTCTACACATCTACACCTCTATACCTCTACACATCTACACCTCTACACCTCTACACATCTACACCTCTACACCTCTATACCTCTATACCTCTACACATCTATACCTCTACACATCTCTACCTCTACACATCTACACCTCTATACCTCTACCTCTACACCTCTACACCTCTATACCTCTATACCTCTATACCTCTATACCTCTACACCTCTACACCTCTATACCTCTATACCTCTACACATCTATACCTCTATACCTCTATACCTCTATACATCTCTACCTCTACACATCTACACCTCTACACCTCTACACCTCTATACCTCTATACCTCTATACCTCTGCACCTCTACACCTCTATACCTCTACACCTCTATACCTCTACACATCTATACCTCTATACCTCTACACATCTATACCTCTACACATCTATACCTCTATACCTCTACCTCTACACCTCTATACCTCTACACATCTCTACCTCTACACATCTACACCTCTATACCTCTACACATCTATACCTCTATACCTCTACACATCTACACCTCTATGCCTCTATACCTCTACACATCTCTACCTCTACACATCTGCACCTCTATACCTCTACACATCTACACCTCTATACCTCTACACATCTACACCTCTATACCTCTACACATCTACACCTCTATACCTCTATACCTCTACACATCTACACCTCTATACCTCTACACATCTACACCTCTATACCTCTACACATCTACACCTCTACACCTCTATACCTCTATACCTCTACACATCTATACCTCTACACATCTATACCTCTATACCTCTACACATCTACACCTCTGTGCCTCTATACCTCTACACCTCTACACCTCTATACCTCTACACATCTACACCTCTATACCTCTACACATCTACACCTCTATACCTCTATACCTCTACACATCTACACCTCTATACCTCTACACATCTACACCTCTATACCTCTACACATCTACACCTCTACACCTCTATACCTCTACCTCTACACCTCTATACCTCTATACCTCTACACATCTCTACCTCTACACATCTCTACCTCTACACATCTACACCTCTATACCTCTACCTCTACACCTCTACACCTCTACACCTCTATACCTCTATACCTCTATACCTCTACACCTCTACACCTCTATACCTCTATACCTCTACACATCTATACCTCTATACCTCTACACATCTATACCTCTATACATCTCTACCTCTACACCTCTACACCTCTACACCTCTATACCTCTATACCTCTATACCTCTATACCTCTACACCTCTACACCTCTATACCTCTACACCTCTATACCTCTACACATCTATACCTCTATACCTCTACACATCTATACCTCTACACATCTATACCTCTATACCTCTACACATCTATACCTCTATACCTCTACCTCTACACCTCTATACCTCTACACATCTCTACCTCTACACATCTACACCTCTATACCTCTACACATCTATACCTCTATACCTCTACACATCTACACCTCTATGCCTCTATACCTCTACACATCTCTACCTCTACACATCTGCACCTCTATACCTCTACACATCTACACCTCTATACCTCTACACATCTACACCTCTATACCTCTATACCTCTACACATCTACACCTCTATACCTCTACACATCTACACCTCTATACCTCTACACATCTACACCTCTATACCTCTACACATCTACACCTCTACACCTCTATACCTCTACACCTCTACACATCTACACATCTACACATCTACACCTCTACACCTCTACACCTCTACACCTCTATACCTCTATACCTCTATACCTCTACACCTCTACACCTCTATACCTCTATACCTCTACACATCTATACCTCTACACCTCTACACCTCTACACCTCTATACCTCTATACCTCTACACATCTACACCTCTACACCTCTATACCTCTATACCTCTATACCTCTATACCTCTACACCTCTATACCTCTACACATCTATACCTCTATACCTCTACACATCTATACCTCTACACATCTATACCTCTATACCTCTACCTCTACACCTCTATACCTCAACACATCTCTACCTCTACACATCTACACCTCTATACCTCTACACATCTATACCTCTATACCTCTACACATCTACACCTCTATACCTCTATACCTCTATACCTCTACACATCTCTACCTCTACACATCTACACCTCTATACCTCTACACATCTACACCTCTATGCCTCTACACATCTACACCTCTATACCTCTACACATCTACACCTCTATACATCTACACATCTACACCTCTATACCTCTACACATCTACACCTCTATACCTCTACCTCTACACATCTCTACCTCTACACATCTCTACCTCTATACCTCTACACATCTATACCTCTATACCTCTACACATCTACACATCTACACCTCTATACCTCTATACCTCTACACATCTCTACCTCTACACCTCTAAACATCTACACCTCTATGCCTCTACACATCTACACCTCTATACCTCTACACATCTACACCTCTATACCTCTACACATCTACACCTCTATACCTCTACACATCTATACCTCTATACCTCTACCTCTACACCTCTATACCTCTACACATCTCTACCTCTACACATCTACACCTCTATACCTCTACACATCTATACCTCTACACAGCTATACCTCTACACATCTGTACCTCTACACATCTATACATCTGTACCTCTACACATCTATACCTCTACACATCTGTCCCTCTATACATCTATACCTCTATATATCTATACCTCTACACATCTACACATCTATACCTCTACACATCTGTTCCTCTACACCTCTAGACAGCTGTCCCTCTACACAGCTGTCCCTCTACACAGCTGTCCCTCTACACAGCTGTCCCTCTACACAGCTGTCCCTCTACACAGCTGTCCTTCTATACCTCTACACATCTGTCCCTCTAGCCCTCTATACATCTGTCCCTCTATACATCTACACATCTGTCCCTCTATACATCTACACATATGTACCTCTACACATCTGTCGCTCTATACATCTACACATCTGTCCCTCTATACACCTACACATCTGTCCCTCTACACCTCTGTCCCTCTACACATCTCTACCTCTACACATCTACACCTCTATACCTCTACACATCTACACCTCTATGCCTCTACACATCTACACCTCTATACCTCTACACATCTACACCTCTATACCTCTACACATCTACACCTCTATACCTCTACACATCTACACCTCTATACCTCTACACATCTATACCTCTATACCTCTACACATCTATACCTCTACACCTCTACACATCTCTACCTCTATATCTCTACACCTCTATATCTCTACACATCTATACCTCTACACATCTATACCTCTACACAGCTATACCTCTACACAGCTATACCTCTACACATCTGTACCTCTACACATCTACACCTCTATACCTCTACACATCTACACCTCTATACCTCTACACATCTATACCTCTATACCTCTACACATCTCTACCTCTACACCTCTACACATCTCTACCTCTACACATCTACACCTCTATACCTCTACACAGCTATACCTCTACACATCTGTCCCTCTATACATCTACACATATGTACCTCTACACATCTGTCGCTCTATACATCTGTCCCTCTATACATCTACACATCTGTCCCTCTATACACCTACACATCTGTCCCTCTACACCTCTGTCCCTCTACACATCTCTACCTCTATACCTCTACACATCTACACCTCTATGCCTCTACACATCTACACCTCTATACCTCTACACATCTACACCTCTATACCTCTACACATCTACACCTCTATACCTCTACACATCTACACCTCTATACCTCTACACATCTATACCTCTATACCTCTACACATCTATACCTCTACACCTCTACACATCTCTACCTCTACACATCTATACCTCTATATCTCTACACATCTCTACCTCTACACATCTATACCTCTACACAGCTATACCTCTACACATCTGTACCTCTACACATCTACACCTCTATACCTCTACACATCTATACCTCTATACCTCTACACATCTATACCTCTACACATCTATACCTCTACACCTCTATACCTCTACACATCTACACCTCTACACCTCTATACCTCTACACCTCTATACCTCTATACCTCTACACATCTACACATCTACACCTCTATACCTCTACACCTCTACACCTCTATACCTCTATACCTCTACACCTCTACACCTCTATACCTCTACACCTCTACACATCTACACCTCTATACCTCTACACATCTACACCTCTATACCTCTACACATCTATACCTCTATACCTCTACACATCTATACCTCTACACCTCTACACATCTCTACCTCTATATCTCTACACCTCTATATCTCTACACATCTATACCTCTACACATCTATACCTCTACACAGCTATACCTCTACACAGCTATACCTCTACACATCTGTACCTCTACACATCTACACCTCTATACCTCTACACATCTACACCTCTATACCTCTACACATCTATACCTCTATACCTCTACACATCTCTACCTCTACACCTCTACACATCTCTACCTCTACACATCTACACCTCTATACCTCTACACAGCTATACCTCTACACATCTGTCCCTCTATACATCTACACATATGTACCTCTACACATCTGTCGCTCTATACATCTGTCCCTCTATACATCTACACATCTGTCCCTCTATACACCTACACATCTGTCCCTCTACACCTCTGTCCCTCTACACATCTCTACCTCTATACCTCTACACATCTACACCTCTATGCCTCTACACATCTACACCTCTATACCTCTACACATCTACACCTCTATACCTCTACACATCTACACCTCTATACCTCTACACATCTACACCTCTATACCTCTACACATCTATACCTCTATACCTCTACACATCTATACCTCTACACCTCTACACATCTCTACCTCTACACATCTATACCTCTATATCTCTACACATCTCTACCTCTACACATCTATACCTCTACACAGCTATACCTCTACACATCTGTACCTCTACACATCTACACCTCTATACCTCTACACATCTATACCTCTATACCTCTACACATCTATACCTCTACACATCTATACCTCTACACCTCTATACCTCTACACATCTACACCTCTACACCTCTATACCTCTACACCTCTATACCTCTATACCTCTACACATCTACACATCTACACCTCTATACCTCTACACCTCTACACCTCTATACCTCTATACCTCTACACCTCTACACCTCTATACCTCTACACCTCTACACATCTACACCTCTATACCTCTACACCTCTACACATCTACACCTCTATACCTCTATACCTCTACACATCTACACATCTACACCTCTATACCTCTATACCTCTACACCTCTACACCTCTATACCTCTACACCTCTACACCTCTATACCTCTACACCTCTACACATCTACACCTCTATACCTCTACACCTCTACACCTCTACACATCTACACCTCTATACCTCTATACCTCTACACATCTACACCTCTATACCTCTACACATCTATACCTCTACCTCTACACCTCTATACCTCTACACATCTATACCTCTACACATCTACACCTCTACACATCTACACCTCTACACCTCTATACCTCTACACCTCTACACCTCTACACATCTATACCTCTATACCTCTATACCTCTACACCTCTACACCTCTACACCTCTATACCTCTACACATCTACACATCTACACCTCTATACCTCTATACCTCTACACCTCTATACCTCTACACATCTATACCTCTACACATCTACACATCTACACCTCTATACCTCTACACATCTACACCTCTATACCTCTATACCTCTACACCTCTACACCTCTATACCTCTATACCTCTATACCTCTACACATCTACACCTCTACACCTCTATACCTCTACACATCTATACCTCTACACATCTATACCTCTACACATCTATACCTCTACACATCTATACCTCTACACCTCTATACCTCTACACATCTCTACCTCTACACATCTACACCTCTATACCTCTACCTCTACACCTCTACACCTCTATACCTCTATACCTCTATACCTCTATACCTCTACACCTCTACACCTCTATACCTCTACACATCTATACATCTATACCTCTACACATCTATACCTCTATACCTCTATACCTCTACACATCTATACCTCTATACCTCTACCTCTACACCTCTATACCTCTACACATCTCTACCTCTACACATCTACACCTCTATACCTCTACACATCTATACCTCTATACCTCTACACATCTACACCTCTGTGCCTCTATACCTCTACACATCTACACCTCTATACCTCTACACATCTACACCTCTATACCTCTACACATCTACACCTCTATACCTCTACACATCTACACCTCTACACCTCTATACCTCTATACCTCTACCTCTACACCTCTATACCTCTACACATCTATACCTCTACACATCTCTACCTCTACACATCTACACCTCTATACCTCTACCTCTACACCTCTATACCTCTATACCTCTATACCTCTATACCTCTACACCTCTACACCTCTACACCTCTATACCTCTATACCTCTACACATCTATACCTCTATACCTCTACACATCTATACCTCTATACATCTCTACCTCTACACATCTACACCTCTACACCTCTACACCTCTACACCTCTATACCTCTATACCTCTATACCTCTATACCTCTACACCTCTACACCTCTATACCTCTACACCTCTATACCTCTACACATCTATACCTCTATACCTCTACACATCTATACCTCTACACATCTATACCTCTATACCTCTACACATCTATACCTCTATACCTCTACCTCTACACCTCTATACCTCTACACATCTCTACCTCTACACATCTACACCTCTATACCTCTACACATCTATACCTCTATACCTCTACACATCTACACCTCTATGCCTCTATACCTCTACACATCTCTACCTCTACACATCTGCACCTCTATACCTCTACACATCTACACCTCTATACCTCTACACATCTACACCTCTATACCTCTACACATCTACACCTCTATACCTCTACACCTCTACACCTCTATACCTCTACACATCTACACCTCTACACCTCTATACCTCTATACCTCTACCTCTACACCTCTATACCTCTACACATCTATACCTCTACACATCTCTACCTCTACACATCTACACCTCTATACCTCTACCTCTACACCTCTATACCTCTATACCTCTATACCTCTATACCTCTACACCTCTACACCTCTACACCTCTATACCTCTATACCTCTACACATCTATACCTCTATACCTCTACACATCTATACCTCTATACATCTCTACCTCTACACATCTACACCTCTACACCTCTACACCTCTATACCTCTATACCTCTATACCTCTATACCTCTACACCTCTACACCTCTATACCTCTACACCTCTATACCTCTACACATCTATACCTCTATACCTCTACACATCTATACCTCTACACATCTATACCTCTATACCTCTACACATCTATACCTCTATACCTCTACCTCTACACCTCTATACCTCTACACATCTCTACCTCTACACATCTACACCTCTATACCTCTACACATCTATACCTCTATACCTCTACACATCTACACCTCTATGCCTCTATACCTCTACACATCTCTACCTCTACACATCTGCACCTCTATACCTCTACACATCTACACCTCTATACCTCTACACATCTACACCTCTATACCTCTACACATCTACACCTCTATACCTCTACACCTCTACACCTCTATACCTCTATACCTCTACACATCTACACCTCTATACCTCTACACATCTACACCTCTATACCTCTATACCTCTATACCTCTACACATCTACACCTCTATACCTCTACACATCTATACCTCTATACCTCTACACATCTACACCTCTGTGCCTCTATACCTCTACACATCTACACCTCTATACCTCTACACATCTACACCTCTATACCTCTACACATCTACACCTCTATACCTCTATACCTCTACACATCTACACCTCTATACCTCTACACATCTACACCTCTATACCTCTACACATCTACACCTCTACACCTCTATACCTCTACCTCTACACCTCTATACCTCTATACCTCTACACATCTATACCTCTACACATCTCTACCTCTACACATCTACACCTCTATACCTCTACCTCTACACCTCTACACCTCTATACCTCTATACCTCTATACCTCTACACCTCTACACCTCTATACCTCTATACCTCTACACATCTATACCTCTATACCTCTACACATCTATACCTCTATACATCTCTACCTCTACACATCTACACCTCTACACCTCTACACCTCTATACCTCTATACCTCTATACCTCTACACCTCTACACCTCTATACCTCTACACCTCTATACCTCTACACATCTATACCTCTATACCTCTACACATCTATACCTCTACACATCTATACCTCTATACCTCTACACATCTATACCTCTATACCTCTACCTCTACACCTCTATACCTCTACACATCTCTACCTCTACACATCTACACCTCTATACCTCTACACATCTATACCTCTATACCTCTACACATCTACACCTCTATGCCTCTATACCTCTACACATCTCTACCTCTACACATCTGCACCTCTATACCTCTACACATCTACACCTCTATACCTCTACACATCTACACCTCTATACCTCTATACCTCTATACCTCTATACCTCTATACCTCTATACCTCTACACATCTACACCTCTATACCTCTACACATCTACACCTCTACACCTCTATACCTCTACACCTCTACACCTCTACACATCTACACATCTACACATCTACACCTCTACACCTCTACACCTCTACACCTCTATACCTCTATACCTCTACACCTCTATACCTCTACACATCTATACCTCTACACATCTACACCTCTATACCTCTACACCTCTATACCTCTACACCTCTACACCTCTACACCTCTATACCTCTATACCTCTATACCTCTATACCTCTACACCTCTATACCTCTACACATCTATACCTCTATACCTCTACACATCTATACCTCTACACATCTATACCTCTCTACCTCTACCTCTACACCTCTATACCTCAACACATCTCTACCTCTACACATCTACACCTCTATACCTCTACACATCTATACCTCTATACCTCTACACATCTACACCTCTATACCTCTATACCTCTATACCTCTACACATCTCTACCTCTACACATCTACACCTCTATACCTCTACACATCTACACCTCTATGCCTCTACACATCTACACCTCTATACCTCTACACATCTACACCTCTATACATCTACACATCTACACCTCTATACCTCTACCTCTACACATCTCTACCTCTACACATCTCTACCTCTATACCTCTACACATCTATACCTCTATACCTCTACACATCTACACATCTACACCTCTATACCTCTATACCTCTACACATCTCTACCTCTACGCCTCTAAACATCTACACCTCTATGCCTCTACACATCTACACCTCTATACCTCTACACATCTACACCTCTATACCTCTACACATCTACACCTCTATACCTCTACACATCTATACCTCTATACCTCTACCTCTACACCTCTATACCTCTACACATCTCTACCTCTACACATCTACACCTCTATACCTCTACACATCTATACCTCTACACAGCTATACCTCTACACATCTGTACCTCTACACATCTATACATCTGTACCTCTACACATCTATACCTCTACACATCTGTCCCTCTATACATCTATACCTCTATATATCTATACCTCTACACATCTACACATCTATACCTCTACACATCTGTTCCTCTACACCTCTAGACAGCTGTCCCTCTACACAGCTGTCCCTCTACACAGCTGTCCCTCTACACAGCTGTCCCTCTACACAGCTGTCCCTCTACACAGCTGTCCTTCTATACCTCTACACATCTGTCCCTCTAGCCCTCTATACATCTGTCCCTCTATACATCTACACATCTGTCCCTCTATACATCTACACATATGTACCTCTACACATCTGTCGCTCTATACATCTGTCCCTCTATACATCTACACATCTGTCCCTCTATACACCTACACATCTGTCCCTCTACACCTCTGTCCCTCTACACATCTCTACCTCTACACATCTACACCTCTATACCTCTACACATCTACACCTCTATGCCTCTACACATCTACACCTCTATACCTCTACACATCTACACCTCTATACCTCTACACATCTACACCTCTATACCTCTACACATCTATACCTCTATACCTCTACACATCTATACCTCTACATCTCTACACATCTCTACCTCTATATCTCTACACCTCTATATCTCTACACATCTATACCTCTACACATCTATACCTCTACACAGCTATACCTCTACACAGCTATACCTCTACACATCTGTACCTCTACACATCTACACCTCTATACCTCTACACATCTACACCTCTATACCTCTACACATCTATACCTCTATACCTCTACACATCTCTACCTCTACACCTCTACACATCTCTACCTCTACACATCTACACCTCTATACCTCTACACAGCTATACCTCTACACATCTGTCCCTCTATACATCTACACATATGTACCTCTACACATCTGTCGCTCTATACATCTGTCCCTCTATACATCTACACATCTGTCCCTCTATACACCTACACATCTGTCCCTCTACACCTCTGTCCCTCTACACATCTCTACCTCTATACCTCTACACATCTACACCTCTATGCCTCTACACATCTACACCTCTATACCTCTACACATCTACACCTCTATACCTCTACACATCTACACATCTATACCTCTACACAGCTATACCTCTACACATCTGTACCTCTACACATCTACACCTCTATACCTCTACACATCTACACCTCTATACCTCTACACATCTATACCTCTACACATCTGTCCCTCTATACATCTACACATATGTACCTCTACACATCTGTCGCTCTATACATCTGTCCCTCTATACATCTACACATCTGTCCCTCTATACACCTACACATCTGTCCCTCTACACCTCTGTCCCTCTACACATCTCTACCTCTACACATCTACACCTCTATACCTCTACACATCTACACCTCTATGCCTCTACACATCTACACCTCTATACCTCTACACATCTACACCTCTATACCTCTACACATCTACACCTCTATACCTCTACACATCTATACCTCTATACCTCTACACATCTATACCTCTACATCTCTACACATCTCTACCTCTATATCTCTACACCTCTATATCTCTACACATCTATACCTCTACACATCTATACCTCTACACAGCTATACCTCTACACAGCTATACCTCTACACATCTGTACCTCTACACATCTACACCTCTATACCTCTACACATCTACACCTCTATACCTCTACACATCTATACCTCTATACCTCTACACATCTCTACCTCTACACCTCTACACATCTCTACCTCTACACATCTACACCTCTATACCTCTACACAGCTATACCTCTACACATCTGTCCCTCTATACATCTACACATATGTACCTCTACACATCTGTCGCTCTATACATCTGTCCCTCTATACATCTACACATCTGTCCCTCTATACACCTACACATCTGTCCCTCTACACCTCTGTCCCTCTACACATCTCTACCTCTATACCTCTACACATCTACACCTCTATGCCTCTACACATCTACACCTCTATACCTCTACACATCTACACATCTACACCTCTATACCTCTACACATCTACACCTCTATACCTCTACACATCTACACCTCTATACCTCTACACATCTATACCTCTATACCTCTACACATCTATACCTCTACACCTCTACACATCTCTACCTCTACACATCTATACCTCTATATCTCTACACATCTCTACCTCTACACATCTATACCTCTACACATCTATACCTCTACACATCTATACCTCTACACAGCTATACCTCTACACATCTGTACCTCTACACATCTACACCTCTATACCTCTACACATCTACACCTCTATACCTCTACACATCTATACCTCTATACCTCTACACATCTCTACCTCTACACCTCTACACATCTCTACCTCTACACATCTACACCTCTATACCTCTACACAGCTATACCTCTACACATCTATACCTCTACACATCTATACATCTGTACCTCTACACATCTATACCTCTACACATCTGTCCCTCTATACATCTATACCTCTACACATCTACACATCTATACCTCTACACATCTGTTCCTCTACACCTCTAGACAGCTGTCCCTCTACACAGCTGTCCCTCTACACAGCTGTCCCTCTACACAGCTGTCCCTCTACACAGCTGTCCCTCTACACATCTGTCCTTCTATACCTCTACACATCTGTCCCTCTAGCCCTCTATACATCTGTCCCTCTATACATCTACACATCTGTCCCTCTATACATCTACACATATGTACCTCTACACATCTGTCGCTCTATACATCTGTCCCTCTATACATCTACACATCTGTCCCTCTATACATCTACACATCTGTCCTTCTACACATCTGTCCTTCTACACCTCTGTCCCTCTACACATCTGTTCCTCTACATTTACACATCTGTCCCTCTATACATCTACACATCTGTCCCTCTATACATCTACACATATGTACCTCTACACATCTGTCGCTCTATACATCTGTCCCTCTATACATCTACACATCTGTCCCTCTATACACCTACACATCTGTCCCTCTACACCTCTGTCCCTCTGTCCCTCTACACCTCTGTCCCTCTACACCTCTGTCCCTCTACACCTCTGTCCCTCTACACCTCTGTTCCTCTACACCTCTGTCCCTCTACACCTCTGTCCCTCTACACCTCTGTCCCTCTATACTCCTACACACCTGTCCCTCTATACATCTGTCCCTCTATACCGCTACACATCTGTCCCTCTACACATCTGTCCCTCTATACATCTGTCCCTCTATACCGCTACACATCTGTCCCTCTACACATCTGTCCCTCTATACATCTGTCCCTCTATACATCTGTCCCTCTATACATCTGTCCCTCTATACCTCTACACATCTGTCCCTTTATACCTCTACACATCTGTTCCTCTATACCTCTGTACCTCTATACGCCTATAGATATTTCCCTGTATACCTGTCCCTCTATCCATCTGTCCCTCTATACATCTTTCCCTCTATCCCTTTATACCTCTGTCCCTCTATACATCTACACATCTGTCCCTCTATACCCCTATAGATCTATCCTTCTATAAATCTATACCTCTACACCTCTGTTCCTCTACCTCTGTTCCTCTACCTCTGTCCCTCTAAACCTCTGTTCCTCCATACCTCTGTTCCTCCATACCTCTGTTCCTCCATACCTCTGTTCCTCCATACCTCTGTTCCTCCATACCTCTGTTCCTCCATACCTCTGTTCCTCCATACCTCTGTTCCTCCATACCTCTGTTCCTCCATACCTCTGTTCCTCCATACCTCTGTTCCTCCATACCTCTATACATCTACACATCTGGTGAATGCACCAATTTGTAAGTCGCTCTGGATAAGAGCGTCTGCTAAATGACTTAAATGTAAATGTAAATGTAAATCTGTCCTTCTACACCTCTGTCCCTCTACACATCTGTTCCTCTACATTTACACATCTGTCCCTCTATACATCTACACATCTGTCCCTCTATACACCTACACCTCTGTCCCTCTACACCTCTGTCCCTCTACACCTCTGTCCCTCTACACCTCTGTCCCTCTATACTCCTACACACCTGTCCCTCTATACATATGTCCCTCTATACCGCTACACATCTGTCCCTCTACACATCTGTCCCTCTATACATCTGTCCCTCTATACCTCTACACATCTGTCCCTTTATACCTCTACACATCTGTTCCTCTATACCTCTGTACCTCTATACGCCTATAGATATTTCCCTGTATACCTGTCCCTCTATCCATCTGTCCCTCTATACATCTTTCCCTCTTTCCCCTTATACCTCTGTCCCTCTATACATCTACACATCTGTCCCTCTATACATATGTTCCTCTATGCCCCTATAGATCTATCCTTCTATAAATCTATACCTCTACACCTCTGTTCCTCTACCTCTGTCCCTCTATACCTCTGTTCCTCCATACCTCTGTTCCTCCATACCTCTGTTCCTCCATACCTCTGTTCCTCCATACCTCTGTTCCTCCATACCTCTGTCCCTCCATACCTCTGTCCCTCTATACCTCTGTTCCTCTATACCTCTGTCCCTCTATATATCTGTCCCTCTATACCCCTATAGATCTAGGGGGGGCTCCTTATCGAATCACAGCTCCTTATCGAATCAGTATCTATCCCTGAACCCTGCTTGGATGGCAGCATTAGGAGATCAGACTATCCATGTGTGTGTGTAGGGTCACGGTGTTATAGGATAATGGGTGGGCAACAAAACACACATACTGTACTTGTCTTTATTCGAGGCATACATGTAAAACTTGACTCTGTCGCTCCTAGTACGGAGAGTTTGAACCAAACATCCCCAGTGCTGCGCTTCAGTTTACTCTCCAACTGATGAAGAAAACACAACCAAAATATTCAGGGAGATTTATGAGAATGTCTCTCTGTCGCACGCACGCACGCACGCACGCACAGATACACAGATACACAGATGAAGGCCCTTTAGAGTCAGACTATGGAGTCCATGTCACTGATCCAGCCAAAAGCTGGTTTATCATGCAATTCAGATTTATATCAATCTCCAGTAATCAGGACACACATGTATGTACGCACGTGCACACACGTATTGTGGGGCGTTTGTCAATCTGGCCGAGGTAACATAAACATTTAGACAGAACAAATAAAATAGTCCTGCAGTGTGTGTGTGTTTTGACAGAACAAAGAAAACACACTCACTCTCCTGGCTCTACCATAAAATCACTTCAATGCAAATATGTTGAAGTGACCCAAAGTCAAGATCTTCACTCCACCAAGAGAAGCTATGTGGGCCTGGAATGTGCGTGTGTGTGTCGTGCACATGTTTCAAATACATAGCGAGGAGAAGAACAAAGTTGCCACAACTTTGATCCAAAGCTTCATAAATAAGTCATGGACATATGGAGAACGAGATGGGCCCACCAAGCTGTATGTTAAATCCAGGAGAACAGAACAGGCTGAGTTCAAAAGCAGAGGGTCAAGTGTTCATGCCAACAGAAAGGATTGATCTGTGTTTTGTGGAAAATTCCTTTGGGGTTTTCTCCCTCTATTCTCCAGTGTGGGAGTAATGGTCAAACACCACAGACAGTTTTGTTATTTCTATGTCCAAGAACCTGTCATCTTCATTTATGCCATTTTATGGTCATATGATACACGATGCAATATATTGTGATATATAAAGTTTTGGCGTAAAACACTATAGAATTGAGTACTATGCAAATAGCCCAGTCGACATTATAAAAAAAAAAGATCTCTTCAATAAGATCACTAGGATCTGTCAGTCTCTTCAAATGAGATCCTCGGATGATCTATATACTGTATCTATACCTGCATGTGTTTCCTAAATCTGACAATACTGAGAATAAGGACCTGACAGTCCTGAACTGTGTAATTTCAGAGGATGAATGAACAGGGTGGAACATGTGCGTTGCTCCAGGAGTTATCATGGAAGAATGTCTACAAAAAGTATACACACACACATGCAAACACGTACGCAGGCTGCGCACACACACACACACACACATATTCATGTACACAATCAGACGGTGTCCTCTGCTACTTTATAATAACAGTGGGGGGAGTGTACCTATCTTTTTGGGCCAAACCATGAAATTGTTGGACCCAAGTTTATACACCGCAGATAATGGCAGAGGGGGAGGGAGAGAGAGAAAGGGAGTATTGAAAGCAGAATATTGCCTTTACTGGCACTGAAAACAACCAAACACACAGGGTTATTTTTCCTTTTGATCTATTCTGGATAGGAGTATGACAACTGGCATCACATTCTCTTGTCTATGTGGCACAGTGGCACTATAGGGCGGTTCTACACCAGCGGGAGTTTGAGATATTCACATTTTGAATGTTGAATAAATCAATGTGAAAATGTATATTTCAGAATCTAGACATACTCCATATGTTAGAGTACACTATAAGGAGTATAATGACACCAAGCTGTTGTCTGTATCATGTACAGGTCACATATTATAGGGTCTGACAGGAGGCATGTATAGCAGGGCTGGGAATTGCCAGGGACCTCACAATACGATATTATCACAAAGCTTAGGTGCTGATACGATATGTATTGCTATTCTCACGATTCTATATGTATAGTGATTCAATATTGCAATTTTATTGCAATTCCATGGTCAAAACCTTGCGCACCATACGTATGTCTGCTGCAGAGGGACAAGAGGGAGACATGAGAAAACATGGAAAACAAATGGGCTCCCTAATTAAAAAGAAGATAGAGAACCAGCTATGAAGGAAAAATACTGACGTTTTGTTGCAGGTACAGCCAACTAGTGCAAAAATAATATTGCGATATTGTCAAAACGATACGATATATCGTAAAAAAAAATATCCGATATGTAACTATATAGATTTCCTCCCCCATCACTAATGTATAGGTCTAAAAAGGGCCTAAAATGGCAATTTTCCTCATGATTAAAAACAAAATGGTTTGTGATACGAATGTAAAAATCTGTTGTTCTGCCCCTGAACAAGGCAGTTAACCCACTGTTCCCTGGTAGGCTGTCATTGTAAATAAGAATTTGTTCTTAACTGACTTGCCTAGTTAAATGAAGGTTAAATAAATAAATAAAAATTAAACTGCAAACCAGATGGGACGGCGTATCGCTGCAGAATGCTGTGGTAGGTGGTTAAGAGTGCCTTATCACTGATAGTGTCACCAGCAAAGCACCTCCATGCTTCACAGTGGGAACCACACAGGCGAAGATCATCCGTTCACCTACTCTGTTGAATCACAAATCTCAAATTTGAACTCATCAGACCAAAGGACAAATTTCCACCGGTCTAATGTCCATTGCTCATGGTTCTTGGCCCAAGCAAGTCTCTTCTTATTGGTGTCCTTTAGTAGTAATTGGTGTCCTTTGCAGCAATTCAACCATGAAGGCCTGCATCACGCAGTCTCCGCTGAACAGTTGATATTGAGATGTGTCTGTTACTTGAACTCTGTGAAGCATTTATTTGGGCTGCAATTTCTGAGTCTGGTAATTCTAATGAACTTATCCTCTTCAGTAGAGGTAACTCTGGGTCTTCCTTTCCTGTTGCAGTCCTCATTAGAGCCTGTTTCATAATTGTGCTTGATGGTTTTTGCGACTGCACTTGAAGAAACTTTAAAGTTCTTGAAATTTTCCAGATTGACTGACCTTCATGTCTTAAAGTAATTGGGGCAGCAGGTAGCCTAGTGGTTAGAGTGTTGGGCCAGGAACCGAAAGGTTGCTATATCGAATCCCCGAGCTGACAAGGTAAAAATCTGTTATTCTGCCCCTGAACAAGGCAGTTAACCCACTGTTCCTAGGCCGTCATTGTAAATAATATTTTTTTCTTAACTGACTTGCCTAGTTAAAAAAATAATGCTAGACTGTTGTTTCTCTTTGCTTATTTTAGCTGTTTTTCACATAATATGGACTTGGTCTTTTACCAAATAGGACTATCTTCTGTATACCACCCCTACCTTGTCACAACACAACTGATTGGCTCAAACGCATTAAGAAGGAAAGAAATTCCACAAATTAACTTTTAACAAAGCACTCCTGTTAAAACCTCTCTGGGATATAGCGTCCCACCTCGCCAACAGTCAGTGAAATTGAAAACAGAAAACGGAAATCCAATAATTAAAATTCCTCAAACATACAAGTATTATACACCATTTTAAAGATAAACGTCTTGTAAATCCAGTCACAGTGTCCAATTTCAAATAGGCTTTACGGCGAAAGCACGCCAAACGATTGTTAGGTTAGCACCTAGTCACAGAAAACCATACAGCCATTTTCCAGCCAAGGAGAGGGCTCACAAATGTCAGAAATAGTGATTAAATGAATCACTAACCTTTGATGATCTTCATCAGATGGCACTCACAGGACTTCAGGTTACACAATAAATGTGTGTTTTGTTCGATAAAGTTAATCTTTATGTCCAAAAACCTCATTTGAAATTGGTGTTTTATGTTCAGAAATGCATTGTCTCAAACAAACATCCGGGGAAAGTGCAGAGAGCCACATCAAATTACAGAAATACTCATAGTAAACATTGATAAAAGATACAAGTGTTATGCATGGAATTATAGATAAACTTCTCCTTAATGCAAACGCTGTGTCAGATTTCAAAAAGGTTTTACGGCGAAAGCACAACTTGCGATTATGTTTGGTCAGTGCCAAGTCACAGAAAAACATACAGCCTTTTTCCAAAGAAGGAGAGGTGTCACAAAAATCAGAAATAGCGTTATAAATATTAATTTACCTTTGATGATCTTCATCGGAATGCACTCCCAGGAATCCCAGTTCAACCATAAATGTTTGTTTTGTTCGATAAATTCCATCATTTATGTCCAAATACCTCCTTTTTGTTTGCGCGTTTAGCCCAGTAATCCAAATGCTGAATGCGCGATCGCTTAGATCAGACGAAAAGTCAAAAAAGTTACATTACAGTTCATAGAAAAATGTCAAACGATGTACAGAATCAATCTTTAGTATGTTTTTAACATAAATCTTGAATAATATTTCAACCGGACAATTCCTTTGTCTTTAGAAAGGAAAAGGAATGCAGCTACCTCTCACGGGCGCATGCCTGACTGAGCTCATGGCATTCTGCCAGACACCTGATTGAAACAGCTCTTCTTCTCTCCCCCTTCACAGTAGAAGCCTGAAACAAGGTTCTGTTCTAAAGACTGTTGACATCTAGTGGAAGCCTTAGGAAGTGCAATATGACCTCATAGACACTGTATATTCGATAGGCAATGACTTGAAAAACTACAAACCTCAGATTTCCCACTTCCTGATTTGATTTTTTCTCAGGTTTTCGCCTGCCAAATGAGTTATGTTATACTCACAGACGTCATTAAAACAGTTTAAGAAACTTCATGGTGTTTTCTATCCAAATCGACTAATTATATGCATATTCTAGCTTCTGGGCCTGAGTAGCAGGCAGTTTACTCTGGGCACCTTATTATCCAAGCTACTCAATACTGCCCCCCAGTCCCAAAGAAGTTTTAATTGAAATCCATTCCAGGTGACTACTTTGAAGAATCTGCAATGTAACATATATTTTGATTTGTTGAACAATTTTTTGGTTCCTACATGATTCCATATGTGATATTTCATAGTTTTGATGTCTTCACTTTTATTCTACAATGAAGAAAATAGTAAAAATAAAGAACATCCCTGGAATGAGTAGGTATGTCCAAACTTTTGAGTGGTACTGTAACTGTAACACTAATTCTACCCTTAACACTAAACCCTCTAGAAATAGCATTTGATCTTGTGGGGACCAACAAAATGTCCCCAGTTGGTCAAATTTTTGTTTGTTTAGTATTCTTGTGAGGGACTCTGGTCCCGACCAGAATGGTTAAACACGTCCACAGACACACACACACTCCCAAAAGCCTGGTAGGAGCGAGAGAGCCAAGCTCCCAGGTCAGTAATTGACAATCACAAGTGTCTGATTTACTGACTCTATTAGCTAAACAATGTATTTATTATTATTATAAATGTAAAAATTCTCCATATTATTCCTATCTCTGTTAAGCTACCCAGGAAAGGGCTAAGAATAGCCCATATTAATATGCTGTATGTAGCCTTAGAAATAAGGTTAATGAAATCAATAACTTGCTAACATCGGATAACATTCATATACTGTCCATCTCTGAAACTCAGATAATTATTTTGATGATACAGCATTAGCAATACAAGGATATAACATTTACAGAATATTCTCATGTCAAATGATGTTGAAGTGTTGTGGTTGCAAGTTCACCTGCCTCATCTAAAGCCTCTTCTGTTGGGGTGCTGCTATGGGCCACCAAGTAAGAACAGTCACTATTTGGATAATATGTGTGCAATACTTGACAGTGTGTGTGATGTTAACAGAGAGGTCTATTTTCTGGGTGACCTGAACATTGACTGGTTAGCAACTCGCTGTCCTCTCAAGAAGAAGATTCTAACTGTGATTCATGTCTGTAATATGTCCCAGGTTATCACTCAACCAACTAGAGTGCATACCAATAGTGTTGGATCTGTGACATCCACTTGTATTGATCAAATCTTTACTAACGCTGCAGAGCATTTCTACAAAGCAATATCAGTTCCCATTGGCTGTGGTGACTAAAACATTGTGGCAATAACAAGGGAAGCAAAAGTGCCTTAGGTTGGTTCTAAAGTAATGTATAAGAGAGCATACAAAATGTTTTCTCAGGACTCTTTTGTTGGTCTGATGTATGAGGAAGTGAATCCAGATGCAGCACTGGAAGAATTTGCACGTGTTAAGGAATGAACTGTAGAGAACTGTTGGAGCCCCCTGGATTGATGATCAATTAAACATGGTTTGGTTCAGACACAGCCAGGCTGCTCAGCTGATTGATGGACATACTGTAAATTGAGAAATGTTGTGACTAATCTTAACAAAAATAATAATCAATTATATTACCAAAACAAGATAAATTACATAAAATACAATAGAAAAATACTTTGGAGTACCTTAAATGATATCATGGGCAGAAAACCCAATTAATCTCCATCCTTCATTGATGTTGATGGGTCATTTATAGCAAAGCCTTCCGATATTGCCAATCATTACAATGACTATTTCACTAGTAGTGAAATGACATCATTGAACAGTGAACCATCATATTTTGGTATAAAATATCTAATAATGAAAGAGAAGGATTGCTGTTTTTGAATTTTGGTCAAGAGTGTGGGTGAAGTGGGGAAACTATTTATATCCATCAATAATGATAAGCCACCAGTTATAGACAACCACGATGGGAAATTATTGAGAATGCTAGCAGACTGTATTAACACCCCTATTTGCTAGATATTTAACCAAAGCCTAAAGGAGTATGTGTCCACAGGTGTGAAAGGAAGCTAAAGTAATTCCACTGTCTAAAGATATCTCTTGTCAGGATGGTTGATGGTTGACGAGCCTAATCAACGAGCCTAATCAACGAGCCTAATCAACCCGCCTAACCATGTTTGACCAAATACAATGCTATTTTCAGAGAACAAGTTAACTACTGACTTTCAGTATGCATGTAGAGAAGGGCACTCAACTTGTATTGCACTGACTCAGATGACAGATGATTCGTTAAAACAAATGTATAATAAGATGATAGTTGGAGCTGTATTGTTAGATTTCAGTGCAGCCTTTGATGTTATTGATCATACATCATTATTGAATAAACTCACTTGCTATGGTTTTACATCACCTGCCATCACATGTCTGGAGTGTTATTTATCCAATAGAACCCAGAGAGTGTTCTTCAATATAACCTTCTCTAACATCAGACATGTACAGTATGGTGTCCCTCATGGCAGTTGCCTTGGACAGTTACTTTTCAAAATTTTTACAAAATTAATTGTCACTGGTCTTACACAAATCTAGAATGACTATGTATGTGGATGATTCCACACTCTACATGTCAGCACCCAAAGCCAGTGAGCTAGCTGAAATTCTAAATAAGGAGATACAGTCAGTATCACAAAGGGTGATTAAAAATAAACTGGTCTTAAATACATCTACAACTAAAAACATTGTATTTGGTTCAAAACATTCTCTAAGACCTAAACCTCAACTGGAGTTGTGTATATAGGGTGTGACCATTGATCAAGCTGAGGAAGCTAAACTACTAGGTATAACATTGGATTGTCAATTATCATGTTCAAGTCATATTGACAAAGTTGTTCTGAAGATGGGGAGGGGTATATCTGTTATAAAAAGATGCTCATCGTTTATGAGATAAAAATCAAATGTACTAGTTAAGGCTCTGGTCTTGTCCCATTTTGATTACTGTCTGTAATATGGTCAAGTGCTGCAAAGAAAGACCTAGCAAAGCTGCAGCTGGCTCAGAACAGAGGAGCACGCCTTGCCCTTAACTGCACATACAGAACTAACATCAACAACATGCAGGCCAGTCTTTCCTGGTTGATGGTTGATGAGAGATTAACTGCTTTTCTTCTAGTTTTCATGAGAAATATTACTGTGATGACAATTTCAGATTTTCTGCATAATAATTTTAAATTCAGCTCAGACACCCATACATACTTTACAAGACATGCCACCAGGGTTCTCCTTACAGTCCCCAAGTCCAAAACGAATTCCCGGCAATGCACAGTATTATACAGAGCCATATTCGCATGGGACTCCCTTCCATTTCCAATTACTTAAGCAAACAGCAAAATGACATTTAAAAAACATCTCATGGAACGGTGGTGACTATGTGGACTAGAGTATGTGAGTGGAGCTGGAGCTGGAGCGGAGCGAGGAGCAGTGTGCCTAATTTGTAGTTTCCACAACTGATGTAGTGTCCACAACTGATGTAGTGTCCACAACTAAGGAATCATTGTGGAATCTGAAAATACATGTATCCCAAAAGCATGATGATGCACTTACTACGTGCACATGCTAAAAGAAAGGAACGAGGTGGGTAGATAACTAAGGTTGTCATTGTAGCAAAGTATTTATGAACCAAAAATCGAATCTCTTAAACGTTACATTAATTTTTGTTCTATTCTCTATATAATAGGCCATAATAGATTTTGGCCCAGTTGTGGAAACTCCCACATTCATGGAGCTTTCCATTTAAATTGGGTAATTTTGCCTAAAAACCTTTAGGACTACCTATAGAAAATTGTAAAAAAAACAACTCTGCATCTCTGCCCAGCCTGGCCAAAAGGGTGTTTACTATCCCCAGTGGCACTGCAAGTGTGGAGAGGATATTCTCTGCTGCTGACCGGCTCTCCAGGCACCATCGCATGAGCCTGAAGCCACAGACTGGCCAAACTCATGATTCTAAAAATGAATTCAAATGCACTAATAACACATTTTTCATTTAATTTGTATTTCATTTTAAGTAAGTCACAGCCTATATGCACAATTTATATATAGACTATAATGATGAGATACAATGAAATGTTTAAATGCTGAGCACTTTATGTCCCTTCCAGCCTGTTGTGTTGCACTAAAGAATACATTTTTGCTCCTTCTTAGGCTCCCTGTCTGGTTCTTGACCTATTTATGCTGTTTAATATGACAAGTAGCCTACTTGAAATGATATGTGCTTCTTACATTCACCTTTTCATGTTTATTCAAATACTTTTCATTCAAATCATATGGTTTGGTTCCAATACCTCAAAACCAAATGGTAGGTCCAAGTAGTCACAAAACCAAATGGTAGGTCCAAGTAGTCACAAAACCAAATGGTAGGTCCAAGTAGTCACAAAACCAAATGGTAGGTCCAAGTAGTCACAAAACCAAATGGTAGGTCCAAGTAGTCACAAAACCAAATGGGTGTTGGTTAAATGTGGGTTTTAATGAATGGAGCGAATTTGGAGCGGCAGTTTTTTCCTGTGAGCAGGGAGCGGTCAGAGCAGTTGGAAAGGATGTGGCGCGTCGGAGCAGAGCGCGACCACCGCTCCATGAGCAATGAACAGGATTTCCAACCACTCAACTCCGCTCACATACTCTGATGTGGACACACACACAAAGAGACACACTGTAACACACACATTGTTTTTGTTGTTGTATTGTTTGTATTAATTGCAGGTGTATTTTACATTTGTGTGACTGTCCTTGTCTATTAGTGTATCAGTGTTTTGTTACTTGTCATGTTTTGTGTTTTTTGTTGACCCCAGGAATAGTTAATGCTTCTGCAAAAGCTAATGGGGATCCAAATAAACAAATAAACAAATAAATAAACGAATAAACACACCCACACGACTCAGGAGCGAAGAATTCCACCTACAGGCCACAGGGAATAGTTGTTTTAGCATGTGGTGGCATTCCCTTTTCAGCGATTAGGGACCTGCTTGAAGCCGGACATTAGCACGTTGGATAAGTACAAACCAGGTTTCTGTACATTGCAGTTAACCAAGTTCCAGTCATGTCAGATCAGTGAGTACATTATAGAGGGAGGAAGGAAGGAAGGATGGGCCTATATTGAATTATGCATGAATGTATTAGCAGTTGTACACTCCAGTACGAAAAAAATGAATGTATGCACTCACCACTGGATAAGACCGTCAGCTAAATTACTAAAATGTCAAATGTAATAAACACGGCCACTAGGGAGGGCTAGTGACTATGTAATTGAGAAACACTGTTGTTTATCTCGCATACATACCTGGCCCTGAGCGGTGAGTGTGTGTGCGCGTGCATGCATGGGAGTGTGTACTACATGGTATTGTTGCTCTGCCCTCTGGAGATTTGAAAAGACCGTCGTATACCTGTGTTTACCTTAGATCAGGGTTTCCCAACCTCCCCCCCAACTAATCATCAAGCTTTGATCATTTGAAGCAGCTGTGTAGTGTTTGCGCAAAAACCAAAACGTGCACCTCTTGGGGTCCCGAGGACCGATTTTGGGAAACGCTGCCTTAGATCAATGCTGACAATGGTCGCCAGCGGTTACCTCTACTTCAGGACAGGTGGCCAATAAGAATTCACTGTGGGAGGGGCCCTTAGGGGAAAGAGGAAGCAGAGCAGTTGTTTGCGGAGAAGGATGAAGTCACCCTCTGGATACTGATCTGAGGTCAGCTTTGTATTTCCCCCCTAGTGGTTACTGTGAGGGTTTGAGGACGTTAAACTGAACCTATATCTGTGCCAAAAGGCATTCTCTAACCGGAGTTTGTTTTATGTCACAGGAGGGGTAAAAAGACAGTTTCCTGTTCTCAGCTTTGTCCGTATTGTACCAGCCAGCTACTACACACAGACACAGCCGTAACATACAACAGAAGGTAAGCGCACTGCTCCTATCGTAGAGCAGAAAAGATAATAGACGATTTTACAAAGAGAATGCTATTATGTTAATAATAGGAGGTGGGTCTGTGTAGTACAGGGGTGTCAAACTCATTCCACGGACTGCCGAGTGTCAGCGGTTTTTTGTGTTTTTCCTTCCAATTAAGACGTAGACAACCAGGTGAGGGGAGTTCCTTACTAATTAGTGACCTTAATCAATCAAGTACAAGGGCGGAGCGGAACCCGCAGACATTCGGCGCTCGGTGGGTCTGCCCTCGGTGTAATGAGTTTGACACATGTGGTGTAGTAGATTGAGGCTGAAGTGAAAGTGAAAGTGTTTAGTGCTCTACAGTTGAGCATTGCAGAAACCCCAAAACTTCGGTTGTGCGTTTGGCATGATCCATGTGTTATTGAGAATACATACAAATCCTGTATCTGTTTGTTTAGCTTTAGAGTACTTACATAAAGTATCCAGGCACCTGTGACTTTGTAGTATAAACATATATATTGAACAAAAATATAAATGCAACATGCAACAATTTCATTGATTTTACTGAGTTACAGTAATGAGGAAATCAGTCAATTGACATAAATTCATTATGCCCTAATATATGGATTTCACATGACTGGGAATACAGATATGTGTAACAGTATAGCTTCCGTCCCTCTCCTCGCCCCGAACCAGGGACCCTCTGCACACATCAACAACTGACAGCCACAAATCATTGTTACCCATCGCGCCACAAAAGCCACGGCCCTTGCAGAGCAAAGGGAACAACTTCTTCACCGTGCTTCTACACATGAATTGTTTGGGGTTTTAGGCTGGGTTTCTGTACAGCACTTTGAGATATCAGCTGATGAAAGAAGGGCTATATAAATAAATTTGATTTGATTCAAGGTCTCAGAGCGAGTGACGTCACCGATTGAGACGCTATTAGCGTACACCACCGCTAACTGGCTAGCCATTTCACATCGGTTACACATGCATATGTTGGTCACATATACCTTAACAAAAAATGGGCCTCACAAGGGGCCTCAGGATCTTGTCACTGTATTTTTGTGCATTCAAATTGCCATAGATAAAATGCAACTGTGTTCGTTGTCTGTAACTTATGCCTGCCTATATCATAATCCCAATGCCACCATGGGGCACTCTGTTCACAACATTGACATCAACAAACCGCTTTCCCACACGATGGGAATTGCAGCATGCCAATTGCACTCTCCCTCAACTTGAGACATCTGTGGCATTGTGTTGTGTGACAAAACTGCACATTTTAAAGTGGCCTTTTATTGTCCCCAGCACAAGGTGCACCTGTGTAAGGATCATGCTGTTTAATTATCTTCTTGATATGCCACACCTGTCAGGTGTATGGATTATCTTGGCAAAGGAGAAATGCTCACTAACAGGGATGTAAACAAATTTGTGCACAACATTTAAGAGAAATAGGCTTTTTGTCCATATGGAACATTTCTGGGATCATTTATTTTCAGCTCATGAAACATGGAATCAACACTTTACACGTTGCGTTTAAATTTTTGTTCAGTGTATATGCGAGCAAACACATACACACTCACACAGGGCCACACATTCACACACACGTACACACAAGTCATACACAGAAAGGGGGGTGCGATTTTAAGCTCACCAAAACACACAGCTGTGTTATTCAGAATCGCCTCATAATTCCTCCATGTTAGATTGGCCAGGCCCAGTCACCCCGGGCAACAGGGGAAGCTTATCAGCTCCTCACCCTATTCCCCTACCAGCCTGGCCTAATTCACAATGCTCTTTGTGTACACACACACACACAGGACAGCGAGTGTGTTATGGAGCTTATCACTGTCCCTAAGGGTCTGGCAGCAACTTCACAGGATCAGATCACATGACTGAAGCCACAGACACCAACACACGTGATGGATGAACCTCTAGATGGACTGTGTCATGTCCCAAATATTCTTAAGAATCTCCTCTCGTCACCATTGTCCAGGGAAACAAGGAGTCATTTAACAATATTGGGAAATAGACAAGACACAGAGAACATGGGGAGCGTTAACGATAACCCAACATTCAAAACAACCACAATACAAGATGGTAGCCTGGCAGACGTACAATGGAACATTTCTTTCTGTGGTGACAGCTGTTCCAGCGTTGTGTTTGGCTCCCTCCCGCTCTCTCAGGAGGAAGTGGAGCCCACAGAATGGGTTGTGCTTCCTGTGCGATAACAGCCTCAGTCGCATCTTGCTCTCTCAGCCGTCACATGCATGCGCACACACACACACACTATGGAAGAAACAACACATATAGCAACATATCTACTGAACAGGCAAAACAGAAAATACTGGCATTCAAAATGCATCGGCATGAATACAGCATGCATGATGTCTGACCTGTGAGCAGCTGTCAGGCTGTCTCATGGGAAGTCTCTCTCTCTAAGGGGTTAAGGATAGAGTGGGAGGAGCTCAGGTAAACACAGGCGTGTAGCACAACAACTGTCGTCATGGTGCATGTTACCTGTACGTCGTTGTTTACCTACTGTGTGTGTGTGAGAGAGAGAGGTTATGGTAGGCCAGAAACAGCAAAACAGGATTTTCTGGTGCTAACAACAGTCAGTAACTGCCTGAAGAGAGGAGGACAGGTGAGTAAAAGAGTGGAGAGAAAATGTGAGTGACTGAAGTGAACAAATGAACAAGAGAGGTGGAGGAGAGAGGGGAAAACCTAGAAAGTAATGGAGCGTGTGTATGTTATCCTATCTAACGTTACATTTTTTATTTCACCTTTATTTAACCAGGTAGGCCAGTTGAGAACAAGTTCTCATTTACAACTGCGACCTGGACAAGATAAAGCAAAGCAGTGTGACACAAACAACAACACAGTGTTACACATGGAATAAACAAACGTACAGTCAACAACACAATAGAAAAGTCTATATACAGTGTGTTTATATACAGTCTATATAACGTGACAACAAGGACAAGGCCTTAAACACAGAGAGGACAGGGCTGGGCTGGGTTGCTGTTGGGGGTTGATTGTTTCAGTCACGTGATGATGGTGTTGGGTCAATCCACGTAAAGAGTGCGTTTTGTGTCCCTTTGATATTTTAGAAGTTGTGCACCAATATTGCATTTTAAAAGCTTATTCAATGAAGTGGACATTTAAATAAACCACATAAAAAATTCAATACATCTGTTTTTTTTTATATGAATAAAGACTTGCTAAAGCGTCCCTCTGTGACTTCTAGGAAGATTTTAATCCATTTAAACCACAAAATGTGTCCTCGTTTTCACCACCATTGTAAAGCCCTAGTTATTTTTTTGCTTTGACAAAGTGTCAAGAAATGTTTTTATTTCATGTGATTAGTGTGATCTATTTACGTCTGTTCCTCATTTTAAGGTCAACCCTGTTATGGTGACTCTTTAAAAAAAAAATCTAAAGAAACATTGAACATCTTATTGTCAAATCCATAGTGGAAAGCAGGTATTGTGGTGGAAAAGTGAGCAGGTCGATCACACTAACAAGCCAACCGTGTTGTTTTTTTGTGTTTAAAAATAAATACATTTAAGCTTGCATTCAATTGCCCCTCCCTGTTGCACACAACAAGCTTCCATTTCCTCTGTCACAGGGGGATTTATGGCTGATTTAAAGAGCCACTGAACACGCCAATTGACACGTGTTTTTCTCTGTTGATCATTAGAAAAACAAGATTTCAGTCTTGGAAGTGTGTTTCTTGACCGATTCCGCGTGTGGTTAATGATGTTCGTCCCACATGAGACACTAGACATGGAAGCCTATTTCACATCCTCAAAACTCCCAGAATGAATCTAAAATAACTCAAGGCATCTGTAATTTTAATGTTTTAGTTGCTCAATTTTACTAAGAGGTTTGGTGTAGTATTTAACAAGTAAAAAAAAAATGCACGACGTCTTATGTAAACAAAGTCAGAGCTGTTGGGGAGGTCTGTCTCAATAGCCATGTTTCCACAACCTTGTCCAGTGATAATATTTTTTTTGTCGACATTTAGAAAGTTTGCATAGAAAATAAATGCAACAATTGTCTGCTATGGTGAGTTTTCATTGATCTATCTTGTGTTTATCAAAACAGCTGGACATAATGATGTCACGCCTTAAAAAATACAATTTATTTTGCCAAAACCTACAGTGTAGAATAAATGTAGTGTAGTGGTTGAAGTGTTTCCATTACCCATTTAGGCAAATTGTGCATTAATAAATTGGCGACGGCATACAATTATGCTCTCCCACCTAAGCGTTTTTTTGTCTCATGTAGCCCGCGAAAGCCAGCATGGATAAAATGCAATAATTTACCAATATTTTCCATATTCTAATAATTATCATGTGCCAACATATCACCACGATCCATGCCTTGGTGAAACTTGCCAGCCAACCAGATAAGCAAGCCCAAGCATTTCAGGCATTCTTGCACGTCAGGACAATCCCTGTCCTGCAAAGAAACATATTTGTATTTATTTTGCAAGTGTAACGGATGTGAAATGGCTAGCTAGTTAGCGGGTACGCGCTAGTAGCATTTCAATCAGTTACGTCACTTGCTCTGAGACTTTAGGGCCGTGGCCTTTGTGGAGCGATGGGTGACGATGCTTCGTGGGCTACCGTTGTTGATGTGTGCAGAGGGTCCCTGGTTCGCGCCCGGGTCGGGGCGAGGGGACGTACTAAAGTTATACTGTTACACAAACAGTAGGCATTTAGCATTAAATGTGGAGTAGAGTTTATAGTTACGTGTTTAGCCTACATCACGTGCCCGGCATATTTTCAAAAGTCTTCGGCAATCATCATTTATTTGAAAAACACCGTTTCCACCATCATTTGTTGCAATAAACAAAGTTAGACAAAATAAAAATCAACCCCTGTTGAACGGATACAATTTTTGTAGATCTTTAAGAAATATCACCTACATCTAATATTTTTTTGTTGCAACATTGCTTTTGTCGAATAAACCTGGGTTAATTAATGGCAACCTGCTTTCTGCCACTGCTATTGGATATAGAGCAATCACCGCAGCTGTTCACCCCATTTTAGTGGTCAAATCAAAACGCAAACTTCATTTACCTGTTGAGACGCACGGATGTTCCATACTCCAATTTAGACGAGAATAACTTTATGACCTAAATTATCCAATTTACACTTTGTAGACAATTTTGACACTAGAATAACTGTTTATGTTACGGTATACCCTGTTACTTTATTTGACGACACTTACTATAGTATTTTATTTAACCTCTTAAGCTGGGAATTCTTATTTTTTTTAAAAAGTTGAACATGTGCTCTTTATGACAGACAGAATGTTAAAATTAGGTAAAATAAGTTTTTTTTCTTCACCAAATTACACTACCCAAAGGTACTCAATTGGTGGAACTACAGTACCCTGTTATAATGATGTAGGAGTGATGGACGAAGATGTAGGTTTGTCAGATGTAGGTTTTTCAGTCTTGTTTGTTATCGATGCCTGTTAGTAACGCAACAAATCACTTATGAGTTTTTGTCTAGAAAATGTACATTACAGTCTGTGTCGGGGTGTGAAGAAATCCTAATAAGATTAAACTTATTGTTCCAAGATGGCGTAGCAGTCGGACGTGTGTTTGTCTTGTCCCTGCTTGTCCCGCGTAAATAGTCCTCGTATTTTTCGTATACATTTCGTATATATTTTAATTTCACTTTCCACCTAGGAACTGAATATACATTCCCGCAACCCGCCTCACCCAATGTGGTACGGATCTGCTATTTTTTATACTTTAGAACCGTAACCCCAATCAGAAGCTAGCCAGATAACTAGCTAGTAGTCAGTTAGCCACTGCTGCGGTCTTCACCCTTAACTCGGACACCAGCCAGCTTCAGCTCAGGCCAATACCTGCCAGTCTGCAGGCGCGATATCAACCCAGAGCATATAGGACTGCTTTTTCTCTACCATATCACCGGATTCCTGACGCAAGCTCTGGACAATTACACCGGATCATCGTCGCTAGCTAGCTGCAACCGAGTGGCTACTACTGGTTAACACCTCTGTCCCGAAACAAGCACCAGTTAGCCTTGAGCTAGCCTCGAGCTAGGCCCATCTGCCGGCTAGCCGAAGAGGTCTACCAGCGAATTCTTGGGCTACAATACCTCTTTTGCCAATTGGACTGGACCCTTTATTGCCGACACGGAGCCCCGCCGATCCATCACGACTGGTCTGCCGACGTAATTGTCCGAGGTGGTTTCAACAGGCTTTTCCATTGCGACGTTTCTGAATACCCATCTGCTAATTATCAGCTGTCTTATCGGCTGCTATCTAAATAAGTATACCGGACAATTTTTTTTTTTTTTTTCTTGGGTCACTATATCTATTTTGCCAATTGGATCGATCCCCTCTACCACACGGAACCCCACTAATCTACCGACGGAAACGAACGAGGTGACAAAAAAAATAATAATAAATAAAAAACAGACCTCCATCCTATGTTATCTTGCTACGGATAGCCAGCTACCCGGCCAGCTGTCTGGATCGCCGTGACCCCAACCAACCTCTACTCACTGGACCCTTATGATCACTCGATTAAGCATGCCTCTCCTTAATGTAAATATGCCTTGTCCATTGCTGTTCTGGTTAGTGTTTATTGGCTTATTTCACTGTAGAGCCTCTAGCCCTGCTCACTATATATCCAACCTTTCAGTTCCACCACCCACATATGCGATGACATCACCTGGTTTCAATGATAATTCTAGAGACAATATCTCTCTCATCATCACTCATTACCTAGGTTTACCTCCACTGTATTCACATCCTACCATACCTTTGTCTGTACATTATTCCTTGAAGCTATTTTATCGCCCCCAGAAACTTCCTTTTACTCTCTGTTCTAGACGTTCTCGACGACCAATTCTCATAGCTTTTAGCCGTACCCTTATCCTACTCCTCCTCTGTTCCTCTGGTGATGTAGAGGTGAATCCAGGCCCTGCAGTACCTAGCTCCACTCCTATTCCCCAGGCGCTCTCTTTTGATGACTTCTGTAACCGTAATAGCCTTGGTTTCATGCATGTTAACATTAGAAGCCTCCTCCCTAAGTTTGTTTTGTTCACTGCTTTAGCACACTCTGCCAATCCAGATGTTTTAGCCGTGTCTGAATCCTGGCTTAGGAAGACCACCAAAAATTCTGACATTTTCATCCCTAACTACAAGATTTTCAGACAAGATAGAACGGCCAAAGGGGGCGGTGTTGCAATCTACTGCAAGGATTGCCTGCAGAGTTCTGTTTTACTATCCAGGTCTGTTCCCAAACAATTTGAACTTCTACTTTTAAAAATCCACCTCTCTAAAAACAAGTCTCTCACGGTTGCCGCCTGCTATAGACCACCCTCTGCCCCCAGCTGTGCTCTGGACACCATATGTGAACTGATTGCCCCCCATCTATCTTCAGAGCTTGTGCTGCTAGGCGACCTAAATTGGAACATGCTTAACACCCCAGCCATCCTACAATCTAAGCTTGATGCCCTCAATCTCACACAAATTATCAATGAACCTACCAGGTACCACCCCAATTCCGTAAACACGGGTACCCTCATAGACATCATCCTAACCAACTTGCCCTCCAAATACACCTCTGCTGTTTTCAACCAAGATCTCAGCGATCACTGCCTCATTGCCTGTATCCGTAATGGGTCAGCGATCAAACGACCTCCACTCATCACTGTCAAATGCTCCCTGAAACACTTCAGCGAGCAGGCCTTTCTAATCGACCTGGCCGAGGTATCCTGGAAGGATATTGATCTCATCCCGTCAGTAGAGGATGCCTGGATATTTTTTTTAAATGCCTTCCTCACCATCTTGAATAAGCATGCCCCATTCAAGAAATTTAGAACCAGGAACAGATATAGCCCTTGTTTCTCTCCTGACCTGACTGCCCTTAACCAACAGAAAAACATCCTATGGCGTTCTGCATTAGCATCGAACAGCCCCCGTGATATGCAACTTTTCAGGGAAGCTAGAAACCAGTATACACAGGCAGTTAGAAAAGCCAAGGCTAGCTTTTTCAAGCAGAAATTTGCTTCCTGCAACACAAACTCAAAGTTCTGGTACACTGTAAAGTCCATGGAGAATAAGAACACCTCCACCCAGCTTCCAACTGCACTGAAGATAGGAAACACTGTCACCACCGACAAATCCACTATAATTGAGAATTTCAACAAGCATTTTTCTACGGCTGGCCATGCTTTCCACCTGGCTACCCCTACCCCGGTCAACTGCACTGCCCTCCCCTCTGCTACTCGCCCACGCCTTCCCCATTTCTCTTTCTCCCAAATACAGTCAGCTGATGTTCTGAAAGAGCTGCAAAATCTGGACCCTTACAAATCAGCCGGGCTAGATAATCTGGACCCTTTCTTTCTAAAACTATCTGCTGAAATTGTTGCCACCCCTATTACCAGCCTTTTCAACCTCTCTTTCGTGTCATCTGAGATTCCCAAAGATTGGAAAGCAGCTGCGGTTATCCCCCTCTTCAAAGGGGGGGAACACTCTTGACCCAAACAGCTACAGACCTATATCTATCCTACCCTGCCTTTCTAAGGTCTTTGAAAGCCAAGTCAACAAACAGATTACCGACCATCTCGAATCCCACCATACCTTCTCCGCTATGCAATCTGGTTTCAGAGCTGGTCATGGGTGCACCTCAGCCACGCTCAAGGTCATAAACGATATCTTAACCGCTATCGATAGGAAACAGTACTGTGCAGCCATATTCATTGACCTGGCCAAGGCTTTTGACTCTGTCAATCACCACATCCTCATCGGCAGACTCGACAGCCTTGGTTTCTCTAATGATTGCCTCGCCTGGTTCACCAACTACTTCTCTGATCGAGTTCAGTGTGTCAAATCGGAGGGTCTGTTGTCCGGACCTCTGGCAGTCTCTATGGGGGTGCCACAGGGTTCAATTCTTGGACCGACTCTCTTCTCTGTATACATCAATGATGTCGCTCTTGCTGCTGGTGATTCTCTGATCCACCTCTACGCAGACGACACTATTCTGTATACTTCTGGCCCTTCTTTGGACACTGTGCTAACAACCCTCCAGGCGAGCTTCAATGCCATACAACTCTCCTTCCGTGGCCTCCAATTGCTCTTAAATACAAGTAAAACTAAATGCATGCTCTTCAACCGATCGCTGCCTGCACCTGCCCGCCTGTCCAACATCACTACTCTGGACGGCTCTGACTTAGAATATGTGGACAACTACAAATACCTAGGTGTCTGGTTAGACTGTAAACTCTCCTTCCAGACTCACATCAAGCATCTCCAATCCAAAGTTAAATCTAGAATCGGCTTCCTATTCCGCAACAAAGCATCCTTCACTCATGCTGCCAAACATACCCTTGTAAAACTGACCATCCTACCAATCCTCGACTTCGGTGATGTCATTTACAAAATAGCCTCCAAAACCCTACTCAACAAATTGGATGCAGTCTATCACAGTGCCATCCGTTTTGTCACCAAAGCCCCATATACTACCCACCACTGCGACCTGTACGCTCTC
The DNA here is from genome assembly GCF_029448725.1 of Salvelinus fontinalis. Classification (NCBI taxonomy): domain Eukaryota; kingdom Metazoa; phylum Chordata; class Actinopteri; order Salmoniformes; family Salmonidae; genus Salvelinus; species Salvelinus fontinalis. The sequence goes on along the minus strand of NC_074681.1, from coordinate 18,429,708 downwards.
GTTGGCTGGCCCTCGCTTCACACTCGTCGCCAAACCCACTGGCTCCAGGTCATCTACAAAACCCTGCTAGGTAAAGTCCCCCCTTATCTCAGCTCGCTGGTCACCATAGCAGCACCTACCTGTAGCACGCGCTCCAGCAGGTATATCTCTCTGGTCACCCCCAAAACCAATTCTTCCTTTGGCCGCCTCTCCTTCCAGTTCTCTGCTGCCAATGACTGGAACGAACTACAAAAATCTCTGAAACTGGAAACACTTATCTCCCTCACTAGCTTTAAGCACCAGCTGTCAGAGCAGCTCATAGATTACTGCACCTGTACATAGCCCATCTATAATTTAGCCCAAACAACTACCTCTTTACCTACTGTATTTATTTATTTTGCTCCTTTGCACCCCATTATTTCTATCTCTACTTTGCACCTTCTTCCACTGCAAACCAACCATTCCAGTGTTTTTTTACTTGCTATATTGTATTTACTTCGCCACCATGGCCTTTTTTATATTTTTATTTATTAATATATTTCATTTGCCTTCTCCTCCCTTATCTCACCTCACTTGCTCACATTGTATATAGACTTATTTTTCACTGTATTATTGACTGTATGTTTGTTATACTCCATGTGTAACTATGTGTTGTTGTATGTGTTGAACTGCTTTGCTTTATCTTGGCCAGGTCGCAATTGTAAATGAGAACGTGTTCTCAATTTGCCTACCTGGTTAAATAAAGGTGAAATTAAAAAAATAAACAGCCGTCAAAAACACAGGCAATCAATACCTAGCACCTTTTGTGATTCCTTCTCTCTGTGGTAATGTAACCCTGTGTCTGTCTGTTCGCTCTGTGCTTATCTCTCATATGAGCTATTCCAAACACATTCCAGGCGTGCCTGCCCTGACCAGAGGGAAAGCACCATATCTCAATGAGGAGTTTCCCCTCCCTTCAAACTTGACACACACACACACACACACACACACACACACACACACACACACACACACACACACACACACACGTCAGGGCGACCTGGCACAGTGTATGTGTGTGTGTCAAGTTTGAAGGGAGGGGATACACACCCTAATGCAGAAGTCCATTGTCCGACCTGAGCATTAGGTGCTCTGAGCAGGCGCAGTTGCTCTTTTTTGCCTCCTCCCACCCCTCCCCCATACACACAAACACACTCATGACGCAGTCCGGAAGCTTCTTTCCTGTTGCTGGTTTGGTCTCTTTAGAAGGGGAGATAAGAAAGCTGTGCGTGTGAGAGCTGAGAGAAAGAGAGCAGAAGGTCTGTGTGGCATAATAGTGTGATAAGAGGGAAAGGAATATAAACAGTTGCTTGTTATAAGAGGCCTTGCCTCAGTTTGACAGAGGACAGTGTTTTTGCCCCTCACTAACAGACTGAACCCACAGACTGTTGTTCTGCCAGCGGAGTTTATAGAGCCCTGATCATGTGATTCTGTTCACTGTCTGCACTTTGATCAGAGAGTGTAGCTTATGTAGTCTACAAGTAGAGTTATCATGCATTGAAGAGACTTCTCTAATGTAATCTCTTTCTCTTCTCCCTCCCGCTACCATCGCCCACCATCAGTCTCTCTCTCTTCCCTTTTCTCAGGTTGAGACAACAGGACCGTTGGCGGCCTCCACTTCTTCATCGAGGGTAGAAACTTAGAAAGACAGAAGGAAACAAGTAACTGTTTCTCCCTGCAATTTCTCTGTCTCTGCTCCTGTTCAGCATCTCATCTATGGAACATCTACTGAGGACTCCTGCAGGATTTTACCTCAACAATTTAACCAACTAGCCAAGCCAACACTCACTCTTCTGAGAGGTCAAGCCACTGCGCTGGAGTGAGGAACGAGTTACTAGCCAGCTATTTAACTGAAGTTACTTTCATTTAGACAGTTTAGTCACTGTGCTGTTCAGGCATGCAGTTAAGAGTGACTCATCCTCAGGAGGACCTGTGAGAAACGGACAGGGGGAAGCTTTTGATACAACTCTCTCTGCTCTGGAACTTCTGGAACACAGAACCTGTGATTTGACACCTGTAACTTCGATTCGGTGCTCTGGAACTTAGAACGTGTTGTGTGAAACTGTTGGACATCTGATGTGGAATACTGGGATGATGACATCGTAGACCTGTTATTGGAGTATTCTGGAATGTCTTCCATGCTGCAGCAGACGGAACTCATCTTTGAGTTTGCCAGCGACCACGTGAACAATGGACTACAGGTGGGAACGACCGTGTGTGTGTGTATTTGCACACCAACAGATAAAACATCAAAGCCTCTTTTAAAATCACACATCAGTGTAGAACCACTTGGGAAATGAAATATCAAAGTGCATACAAGCTGTATTGAATACAGAGATAGAATCTACATGTACAGTAGCCAAGGATAACATGATAATGACGTCAGCCATAGTTATTGAAAGATCAGCACCAATTTACATTGGGAACATACTGACATTTCTAATAGGAACAGTGAAAGTAGTCCACTCATTCACACAACTCTTAAGTTAAAACCCTAAAGTCTAGCCTCACTGTATGTCAATGTACAACATCTGCCAAGACTTCGGAACCTCATGGCACAGATGTTAGTACCCTTCCAATTTAACTGCAGAGTTGCTGGTTCAAGCCTTACCTTGGCTGTTGTCTTACAATATCAAACACTAGATATTGGAAATTATTAAATAAAGCATTGGCTCGAATGTAAAATAACTGAATTGAAGTGAGTGACAGATCATTTGTCCCTGTGTGTTGCAGCTGGATGAGCACTTGGCCTATCCTGCAGTGATAGTGGAGCAGATCCCACAATCCCACCTGCTCTCCTACACAGGCCTGGCCTGTGAGCAGACACACACAGAAGACCACCTGCTAACAACAGGTAACAACAAACACGCACGGTCTAATGAAGGCAATCTGGGGTTGAGCAGCTTGGCCTTCTTGGCAGAGTCAACAGCACCTGTAGACAGAAACAGACACTTTGACGTAGTAGATTAGGAGGGTTACGTTTGGGTAAGATGTTAGGGTAAGGAGTCTGACTAACAGGTAGGGTTTTTCTGTATAGCAGGGTGGTGTAGGCTCCGAGGCTCAGCTCCTGAGAGAAAATGTCAGTGTAAAACAGGAGGGTGATATGCACATCCTAAACTGTGCTGGGCAAAACAATTCATGATACAGACTTTGTGCAGTCAGTCAATACATTCAGGTGGTTAGCTGATTAGCTTGCTATGGTAGAAAGGTTAGCTAGCACACTAGCTACTTTGACTAAGATGCTATCTGCTGTGTTTATAGCACATATCCTTACTAGAGTATAACAACTGAGCAGTTTCAGTTTAAAATACTGTAGTTTAGTACTGTGGCTAACTTAGCTTCTATATAATGAGTCATTTAGAAAGAATACCCTAGCTGGGTCATTCCTATAATGCGGTGTCTTTTCTGTCTGCAGGAAATACCACTTCTGTGTCCCTGATGTCACTTTCCACCCTGTTAGTTTGTTGCAATTCTCCGTTTAAAAAAACAACCCCTTGCTACAATACCCCACACTTTCTCAATGTGGTGTCATCTGTACTTAACTTTACTATTTATATTTTTGACAACTTTTACTTTTTACTCCACTACATTCCTAAAGAAAATATGTACTTTTTACCCCCATACATTTTCCCTGACACCAAAAAGTATTCGTTACAGTTAGAATGCTCAGTCAGGACAGAATTATTGTCCAATTCATTCACCTATCAATATAACACAGTCATTCCAACTACCTCTGATCCGGCGGACTCAATAAACACAAAACTGCGTTTCTAAATGATGCCTGAGTGTTGGCGTGTGCCTGTCTGGTTTGCTTAATAAAATAAGGAATTTGATGTATAGCATTTACTTTTACTTTTACTCAAGTATGACAATTAAGTACTTTTTCTACCACTCTACTTAAGTACATTTTTAAAACCAGATACTTTTACTCAGTAGTATTTTACTAGGTAACTTTTACTTTTAGTTGCACCATTTTCTATGTAGCTGTCTTTACTTTTACTCAAGTATAACAATTGAGTACTTTTTCCACCACTGTCCATCTTTCCAAGTTTCATGTTGTTAGTCTTTATGTCCCATTTCATGTCCACCCTGTTAGGCTAAATTATAGAGAAAATTAACCACTTTTCAAAATGTAAAAAATGTTTTAATAGAGAAGTTAAAATCATGTTCAAGTGTTCACCATTATGCTAGCTCAATCTTGCTCACTCACAGAGCTATGGCTAATTTAGGCTCCAAATTTCCACTCTGTTAGGTTCCACCCTGTTATGATTATACACCTAACAGTTTGGAAAATGCACACAAAGTGCCTGAAAGTCAAATGTCCTTTTTCTCATAGAATACATTTTTTTATTTTATATTTCAACTTTTCCCCCCAAAAGTTATGAGGTCCAAAATGCACATCAAGGTAGGAATGACCAAGATATCTCTACTCATTTTGGTGAGGTGGCTGTAAACAAAGATCATAAAGCTGGCTGAGCACATGTGTACTGTGGCCTTCACACTTGAACCAATCAGAGAAGTTGGCAAATCCAGGAAGTGAAACAAAATACACCTCTTGTGGCTACTGCAGCTTTGACAAAGTTGCTTATCTTGTTGCTAGCTCTCTGAAGTAAACAGTTTATGAAACTAATGAGTAGTGAGGCTCTCAATGCAAGTAAATGTGTAGCCAATAAGTTTTGTAGCTTCACTTGTCTACTTTCTAGCATGTTAGCTAACTTTAGTTAGCTAATTTAGCAGCTAGCTAGTTCCTTTTTTCTTTTCTACTTTTAGCTCTCTGTCAATCGTTCAGCCATGGCCTGTTACAACATTATTATGACCATCTCTGTTTAAGCTTGATTTTGCTAGCTAGCGAATATACAGTTAGACTTTTGTTGTGATAGAAAGCAGTGGAGGTTGCTAAGGGGAGGAAGGCTCATAATAATGGCTCGAACTGCGCAAATGGAATGGCATCAAACACATGGAAACCATCCATGTGTTTGGTGTATTTGATACTATTCCGCTCCAGCTATTACCACGAGCCCGTCCTCCTCAATTAAGGTGCCACCAACCTCCTGTTATAGAAAGGCTCCTATGCTAGCTAACAGTGTAGTAGCTAGATAGCCCTCTTGTTTCCTCCCACTGTCCCATCACTAGGGATAAGCCTACAGACAGAGCCATGATGTCATGCTGACATTACCCCGCCTCTCTCTCTACATATCTTCCCTTTATCCCAACCTCTCTCCTATCTCCTCTCTCCCGCTCCCTCTCCAGTGGAGGACAGTGAGAGTGGAGATGAGGAAACCATGGAAACACTGGTGGCAGCTGAGACTCTCCTCAACATGGACTCCCCTGACTCCCTCTCTCTGGACCAACAGCACTACAGTGAGACACACACACACACAGCTAGTTTAAGTTAGTAGCTCAGTGAGTAACTTGTCTTGACTCTAACTCAGTCTTTGCGTAAACAAATCTAACTGGGTTTTGAGCTTGTTGTTTACCATCACAATGGCCACGTTCAGTTGCCAAACATTGTTGAACGTTGCAGATCAGAGCTGATATGATCCCTTGTTATACATGTCAGAGAGGCATGTTATTTTACATAGCCTATTTCTATCGGGAACGTTCCAAAACATTGCATCCTGCTGAACGTGCCCCAGGTTTCTTTGTATCACTCCCTAGTGCAAACAAGCATCTATATTTCTGCTCTGCTTGGAACAGATGTATTCATCCTGCTCTCATATATAATCAAATTGTCTCCTTGTAGACTCATTTATTACACTGTAACCCCAAACAGTGTGTTTGTCTCCTCCCCTCTAGCCCAGCTGTACGTCCCCGCCCTGGGTGATGTCATCACGTCACCCGTTACCCACCAGTTGACGGTGTCAGCGGAAGGCCTTGTGGGAGCTCTGGGCCAGCCCCAGTGGGTCACGCTGCAGAGGGAGACTGTTGCTGAGCAACCAAAGAAGAAGAGAGGTTAGATTGTCATTATCTGGCCATGCTTTCAAACTATAAATTGTAATCATAACCACAACAACCTTGGCTCGTATGCCTGCTCATCAGTTTTGACAATACAACTACTTTTTTTCTTTCTCACCTGGCCATTTATGGACTACTGTCATTTTGACAATGTCAAACATGTCATTGTGACATAACAACTACTCTGTTATGCATTTTAGCTAAGAAATCCAAAAGGCCTGAATCTCCCACACCGGACATCACATTCAAGAGGGGCAAATACAGCAAAGGTACACACCAATGGCTGTATATGATCAATCACGTGACACCATTCACGTGACACCATTTCTATGTGAAGACTCAATAGCGCATTTGAAGCCAAGGAAGTCGGTTAAGATGGCGTCTTATGGCTACATAACGGTTATTGCTATTTGGTATCCTTGGGACGTTCCTACCACATTGAAGTTGACATTTTAAAATGGTAAGGGTTATGGTTAGGTAGGGGTAGGGGTTTAGGGTTTAGGATAGGGAGGTCCCAAGGACCCCGGATAGCACTAATTGATGCATAACATACGCTCTTATTGAGTATCTCAAGTTGAAGACTGACTAGGGTACTGCAGGCTTTCATTAGCAACTAAATTACCCTTATAACTTTTACTTTATGTGATTTTAAAATAATCTGGTCTTGTAGAAGCAATTATTGGTTCCAAGATTGTCTTACAAATATATATATTTACACAAAGAATGACCATGAAGATAGCTATTTTCCCATTCACTATAATGAGGATCCTGTTTTCTGCAAACAAGGCATGCAGTACCACGGTCGGCCTTGAACTTTGGCTTCAATGAGAAGAGGCAGTCGTTTTTTTTATTTATCTAGGCAAGTCAGTTTTAAGAACAAATAATTCTTATTTACAATGACGGCCTAGGAACAGTGTTCAGGGGCACAACAACTGATTTTGAATTGTTTTACCTTGTCAGCTCAGGGATTCGATCTAGCAACCTTTCGGTTACTGGCCCAACGCGCTAACCACTAGGCTACCTGCCGTTCTCCTCTGGTACATACACACAAACAGACACACACTCCATCTCACCTCTCCCTCACCTGTTTCAGGTAACACTATGTTCTTGTGGCAGTTCCTGATTGAGCTTCTCCAGGACAGACAGGCCTGCCCACGTTACATCAAATGGACCAATCGGCATGCAGGGATCTTTAAGCTGGTCAACTCCAAGGCTGTGGCCAGACTCTGGGGCAAACACAAGAACAAACCAGACATGAACTATGAGACCATGGGCCGAGCACTCAGGTACGCTGTAGTTACATTAACTACATTACAATAATAATAACTTCCAATCTGTGTCCCTGCAGGTGTGTGTGTATCAAAGCTGTCCTCTCGCTGTCCCTGACAGGTACTACTACCAGCGTGGGATTCTGAACAAGGTAGAGGGTCAGAGGCTGGTCTACCAGTTTGCCTCTCTGCCCAAAGACATGGTCTTCATCAGTGACGACGAAGACCAGGAGGACCAAGACAATCATGAGGAAGAAGAGGACGATGATGATGATGGCATCCCAGATGACCCAGAGGGCAGTCTGCCCTACAGCGACCAATCCCTGGACGATTTAGGGTCCTACGAGCATTCTTTCCTTCCCCCTCCCCAGGCTACCAGAGGCTACCATAGGTCCAGACAGACCAGCATAGGTCCAGCAGCAGCCCAGCGGCGCCGACCCGGCCCAAAACCCAAGACCCAAACCCCAGCCCCGTCCTTAGTCCATCGCAGGACAGTCCTCCGGCCACCAGGGGGCAGTCTGATCCAGCAGCAGCATCTGCCTATAGTCTCAGCTGAGATGCTGCGGACCCTGCAGAACGTGCAGTCTCTGCAGCCTGGTCAGCATGGGTCAGTCTTCAGAACTGCTCAGCTGCTGGGGAGTCTGTGTGAGAGACAGGCTGCAAGTGCAGAACAGACCACCAGTCAGATAGTGACTCTGCAGTTACAGCCCTCCACTGATTGTGGAGTAGGATGCCCCGAGACAGCTGATCAGTATCAGCCACTTGCCCCATAGCCAAGACGACTGCAGAAGACAATGATTTTCAAAGGGAGACTTTAGAGAAAGATGTTGGACAGTTGTGATGTAAATTTGATTTATTTTACAGATGTGACAGACCTGGATGGTCTTTCTCTCACTCTTACATTCCCTTATGCACCAGAGCAATTCTTACAGAGTTAACCAAACTGTCTTCCATGTTGGCACCAAACACTCCATGTCGATAACATTCCTAATCGGCATTCTAACAAGAATGTAATTGTCTTAGAATTATTGATTCCAACATGGCAGACATTCTAATTGCCGACCAAAGACATGCACTGGATTCTACAGCCTTGCTGCAGAGCATCTGCACTGCTCTATCTCTGTTCGCAATTCAGCTCCACTGAATGCATGGGAGCTCGTGCGCTGTTCTTGTTCTCTCAATGTTCTTTTCTCCGCCATGACCAGTGCTTTGCACTATTAACATGTACCATGTCTTTGTCACCACTCTCTCACCTACCAAAGTGCCTCAAATATTCAAACAATCATTTTCCAGCTTTCACCAAAGGCAGTCTTAATCTGTAGCACGCTAGCTTCAACATATTGCTCCTTAACATTCTTATTTATGTGTGTGTCAGTTGTTGATCTTCCACGTAAACACACTCTCATACTGTCACCCACACCAGTAGAAGACCCACCATCAGTGCTTGAGGTAAACGTGTCCTAGTCGATGTGTTCAGGGAGTACATTCCATAGAGATGACACATCGCACGGATTGTGGTTCTAGTGTTTGTCGGCAGATCATTCAACGTGCTGTGTTGTAGGGACCACCCGCTGTAGACATCTGACTGCCTACATTTTCCACAGGATTCTACATGTGAAATGGTTAATTACGTTCAGAGATGCTAAGTACTCTCGGCCAGCAAACACTACTGGTGTGTCTGAGCCCTTAACTTTACAGGCTTTCGGTTATTCTTGACGCACGGATCCCTTTAGCGGGATCATTTTCGTAAACAACCGCTGAATTGCAGAGAGCCAAATTCAAAAAATATTTATAATCATTAAATCACAAGTGAAAAATACCAAAACAGCTTAGCTTGTTGTTAACCCACCTATCGTGTCAGATTTTGAAAATATGCTTTACAGCGAAAGCAATCCAAGCGTTTGTGAGTTTATCAATCACTAGACAAAACAGTAAGAACAGCTAGCCGCAAATTAGCTTGGTCACGAAAGTCAGAAAAGCAATAAAATGAATCGCTTACCTTTGATGATCTTCGGATGTTTGCACTCACGAGACTCCCAGTTCACAATAACCAAAAACCTCCATTTGGTTTGCGCGTTATGTTCAGAAAACCACAGGCTCGTGCCGGTCCTGAAGGGCAGACGAAAATTCCAAAAAGTATCCGTAATGTTCGTAGAAACATGACAAACGTTTTTTATAATCAATCCTCAGGTTGTTTTTAACATACATAATCGATAATATTTCAACCGGACGGTAAACTATTCAATACTACAGAGAAAGAAAATGTCGAGCTACAACTCTCCAGCGCATGAACTAATCAAAGGACACCTGACGCAATTTGATAAATCTCGCTCATTTTTCAAAATAAAAGCTTGAAACTATGTATAAAGCCTAGTCACAGCCTGAGGAAGCCATTGGAAAAGGAATCTGGTTGATACCCCTTTAAATGGAGGATGGGCAGGCAATGAAACAGGGATTTTTCCAAATAAAAGGCACGGTGGGTTGGATTTCTTCAGGTTTTCGCCTGCAAAATCAGTTCTGTTATACTCACAGACCATATTTTGACAGTTTTGGAACTTTTAGAGTGTTTTCTATCCTAATCTGTCAATTATATGGATATTCTAGCATCTGGGCCTGAGAAATAGTCCGTTTACCTTGGGAACGTTATTTTTCCAAACATAAAATAGTGCCCCCTAGCTGAAAGAGGTAGAGAATACAAATAAATACAAATCAAAAGGCATTTTCTGTTTCATTTTTGCAGCGGTACTGTTGGCTTTACAGCTTCTCAATCTCGATGTTGACGCTTTTAAGAGAGAGTAAACGCACTTCTGCCGTTGGTAGTTGCCCAATGACCCTGATCTAAGGTTTTCCCTGGTCATCATTTGGGGACAGTAAGCTGATCCTAGATCTGCCCCTATGGGCAACTCCTAACCAGAGCCCTTCTGCCAGCAATCCTGTTAGCGTTCCTGATATGCTGTAATAGTTATACATGTGCTTTCCTGGACCATATATGCCTTGATATATAAATATATGTGTTTGTGAACATGTGACTTAACACTTTTTCTGTCAGCTGTTAATCTGTGTTTATTCGCTGCACAAACACAGTATATACCATCCCAATTCCCAAATGTACTCATCTATGCAAAGAAGTATGATGATGTTGCTCCTCAGGCATAGACTCTGATCTATGGTTAGTTTTGCTGATCCTACAAGGATGGCTTATATATATCCTAATAAAAAGCACATTTTCCCATGCAATCTTTTCCTTTGATAATATTGCCTTATGCTTCTTTGCTTTTGCTGGAAGTCTCTGATATATTTGTTACTGCTATTGTGTGAGGAACTAATTGTGAAAATACTGTACCAGGCTTTTATACTATATGCAATGTATTGATGTTCATGCAGATGTTTTCATGCAATTTATACAGAAGGAGTAGATAAAATAGGAATTATTAAACTTGTTTTCAAGAAATAAAAGTTTTAATTTTGAATGAATCATGACTGTTTTTTTTGTTGTTTTTTTACAAACCGTGTGAAAATGTTTCTTGCCCGCACCTACTCTTCCACGCGGTTAGGGTTCGGTAGTGAGAAGTGCCTACCTAGCCTATTCAGCTGACAGGGCCCGCACCGTACACAAGCCTCTACTGTTTTCTGATTCCTATCTAGAACTTTCCAGCTAGCTAGTCACGGCTATCTCCCCCTGACAACACTTCTAGCTCCATGGCAACCGAACGGCAAGTATATTACATTTTCGAGGATTTTATTTGAAATGTGTCCTTGTTCAAGAGGCTAACGTTAGTTCTTTTTTGCCGTTTTAGCAGTTTCCCCGATAGCGTCATAGACGAGGACCCACAGAAAGCTGTTGAGGTAAAACACGGTTAGCTAGATAGCCAACGTTAGCTAACTGGCTAACTTTCTAGCCAACTATCTGTCAAACTAGAATGAGCTAGTTTAACTGAAAGTAAAATGCATTATTCTTGATCACTAAATAGTCTGGGAATTTTAAATGTTTTTTGAGGTACCGCTAGCTACCTCAACCCCATATTGTTAATTATCCTCTTGCACGCCAGTATCTCTACTTGCACATCATCTGCACATCTATCACTCCAGTGTTGATGCTGAATTGTAATTATTTCGCCTCTATGGCGTATTTATTGCCTTACCCCCCCCTACTCTTCTACATTTTCACACACTGTACATATATTTTTCTATTGTGTTACTGACTGTACGTTTGTTTATATGTAACTCTGTGTTGTTTTTTGTCGCACTGCTTTGCTTTATCTTGGCCAGGTCGCAGTTGTAAATGAGAACTTGTTCTCAACTGGCCTAACGTTACCTGGTTAAATAAAGGTGAAATTAAAAAAAGTTAACTATTATAACTTGCTAACGTATTAGTGACTCTAGCTAATGTTGTGCTAACGTTACATTTAGATACTAAGTTTAGCCACAATACCAAATTTTTGTCTGAAAATAGTTGTTGCTCATCTCCAGTAGTGATATGTAACTTTTTACAGCAGTTAACTAACAGCTTGGACAAGAAACCATTAAGTCTAACCAGCATAGCTAGCTAACTGGCTAACCACCTGTTATCACACTTTTATTATAGCTAGCTTGCTATTGTAAGTGTAGATTTTGTGCAGAAAGCCAGGTTAAGTTGTTGGGAACATGAAAATGTATCCAAACAGTCAACCTTCGCTAGTGCTCATAAACATATGTATCTTGGGAATTTAATTCAATTGACCCCAAACTTGCCTATTTGATGACACTGAAATTTTCTCACAGGAATTGAATGAAGCCTTGGAAGGACACTCTGACAATGCAAAATGGTTCTGCCAACGAGCCTACACCCACCTTCAACTGAAACTACAGCTGTAAGTCTCTTATCCTAACCCCCAACATCTTACCCAAACTTAACCCTAAAGTACTGCTAACAGTCAGACCCTAACCCCAGACCTCTGTGCATCTTCTTAAAGTATTGCTGATTACGGGCTTGTAAATAAGAATTTCACTGTTGTATTTGGCGCATGTGACAAATAAAATTTGATTTGGTCGACAAACTACTGCTCTAGCTTTTGATAAATTACAACTTTTCTTTACTGATTGTCTTATGTTGTATATTTTTGTCTTTCCTTCAGAAACTTAAGCTATGTTTCTCGTGTGTCTGTCTGTCTGTCTGTCTCTACAGGTGCTGTCAACGATGCCAAGAAATCCCAGCAGCTCAACCCCAGCCTTCTTCTTGCCTTCATGAGAATGGGTAAGACTTACCTACTCTGTGTATGTGACCATGAAGGTATTCCATTGCCTTCATGAGAATGGGTAAGACTTACCTACTCTGTGTATGTGACCATGAAGGTATTCCATTGCCTTCATGAGAATGGGTAAGACTTACCTACTCTGTGTATGTGACTATGAAGGTATTCCATTGCCTTCATGAGAATGGGTAAGACTTACCTACTCTGTGTATGTGACTATGAAGGTATTCCATTGCATTCATGAGAATGGGTAAGACTTACCTACTCTGTGTATGTGACCATGAAGGTATTCCATTGCCTTCATGAGAATGGGTAAGACTTACCTACTCTGTGTATGTGACCATGAAGGTATTCCATTGCCTTCATGAGGACAGGGTATGTGTGCAGTTTGGCCCTAGCCCATGATAGCTGAGTTGACATGCATTTACTTTTGCAGCTTGTGTATTTTCTGGCAGGAATGTCTGTCTGACTTTATTTCTGTGACTGTGGGGGGGTTTAAGTGCCTCGTACAACATCAGGAGATGGTACATGGGATCAGAGAGTAACCTCTCAGTGTCAATACCACATTCTGCTTACTTTTTTTATACATACATAGACACCACCAATTGTTGGTCATGGATATTTGGTTAAGTCATAGAGTAGGCATGATATTCCATCTGTTTAAATGTGCATGAACCCTGCCACTCCACATCCCCCTTAAATCATTATATCTGTCAAACTTAAATTGGTGTCAGTTTTTCCCTGAGTTTCTATCTATTACTGATAACAAGCCTGCCCCTGTCTCCCTCCCTTCAGAATGGCAGAGTACCACCTGAACCACTGAGGTGTCACATGCTGCCTTTACTAAGGGACACCGCCTGGATGGTGAGGCCTGCTGAGGGGACAAGGGAGGGAACAGGGGCCTGGTTCCATTTCAGCACCTACACCCTTCCACTAACACCTTCCCCTAATCCCTAAATCTCAAACCGACCCCTTACCCCTTACCCCTATCCTTAGACAAGTCATGTACAGTACGAGTCAAACGTTTGGACACACCTATTCATTCAAGTTTTTTTTTTAATTTTTACTATTTTCTATATTGTATAATAATAGTGAAGACATCAAAACTATGAAATAACACACATGGAATTTTGTAGTAACCAAAAAAGTGTTCAACAAATCAACATTTATTTTATATTTGAGATTCTTCAATGTAGCCACCCTTTGTCTTGATGACAGCTTTTCACACTCTTGGCATTCTATCAACCAGCTTCATGAGGTGGCCACCTGGAATGCATTCCAATTAACAAGTGTGCCTTGTTAATTTGTGGAATTTCATTCGTAATGCGTTTGAGCCAATCAGTTGTGTTGTGTCAAGGTAGGGGTGGTACACAGAAGATAGCCCTATTTTGTAAAAGTCCAAGTCCATAGTATGGCAAGAACAGTTCAAATAAGCAAAGAGAAATGACAGTCCATCATTACTTTAAGACATGAAGGTCAGTCAATACGGAAAATTTCAAGAACTTTGAAAGTTTCTTAAAGTGCAGTTGCCTAAAAACATCAAGCGCGATAATGAAATTGGCTCTCATGAGGACCGCCACAGGAAAGGAAGACCCAGAGTTACCTCTGCAGAGGATAAGTTAATTAGAGTTACCTGTTTTTGCAGCCCAAATAAATGCTTCACAGAGTTCAAGTAACAGACACATCTCAACATCAACTGTTCAGAGGAGACTGTGCGAATCAGGCCTTCATGGTCAGATTGCTGCAAAGAAACGACTACTAAAGGACACCAGTAAGAAGAGACTTGCATGGTCCAAGAAACAAGCGCAATGGACATTAGACCGGTGGAAATCTGTCTAATGAAATGAGTCCAAATGTGAGATTTTTGGCGGTCCCAACCGCCGTGTCTTCGTGAGATGCAGAGTAGGTGAACGGATGATCTCTGCATGTGTGGTTCCCACTGTGAAGCATGGAGGAGGAGGTGTGGGGGTGCTTTGCTGGTGACACTGTGATTTATTTAGAATTCAAGGCACACTTAACCAGCATGGTTAACCCAGAATTCTGCAGTGATATGCCATCCCATCTGGTTTGCACTTAGTGGGAGTATAATTTTGTTTTTTAACAGGACAATGAACCAAAACACACCTCCAGGCTGTGTAAGGGTTATTTGACCAAGAAGGAGAGTGATGGAGTGCTGCATCAGATGACCTGGCCTCTGCAATCACCCGACCTCAACCCAATTGAGATGGTTTGGGATGAGTTGGACTGCAGAGTGAAGGAAAAGCAGCCAACAAGTGCTCAACATATGTGGGAACTTCTTCAAGACTGTTGCAAAAGCATTCCTCATGAAGCTGGTTGAGAGAATGCCAAGAGTGCAAAGATGTCAAGACAAAGGGTGGCTACTTTGAAGATTCTCAAATATAAATATATTTTGTTTTTAACACTTTTTTGCTTAATACATGATTCCATATGTGTTATTTCATAGTTTTGTTGTCTTCACTATTATTCTACAATGTAGAAAATAGTTTAAAAAAAATCTAACTCTTGAATGAGTAAGTGTGTCCAAACTTTTGACTGGTACTGTAGTTCTAAAACCGTAAGATAGTGTTGGTGTTAGAAATATAGTAACTTGGTATGTAACGATTCACCGATACGCATCGGCCCCCGGTTCTAATGTTTAAGATATGAGTGCATCGGTTTGAACCGATCCAAATGAAGTAAGCATCGCTCAGAAAACGATTCAAATATTACACATTTCTGGTTCAGTTTTTTTTATTCTGAAAATACCTTTTAACAGTTGTGACCGAACGGATGCTTCTTCCTTCAGTTTAGTAGCCTATCCAACTTTTATACATGTAACTGCGTATGACTGTCAGATAACAACTGTGTGAAAAGTGCGGGAAACACAGTTGCTCAAGCCAATGGGAGGTAGGCCTATCCCTGTTCTAATAGGATATTCGTACATCTGGCACCTTCAGCATTCAGATGCTTGTGAAATGACTTTCGACAATGTCAAATCATAGGTTGTCACTCAGCTAATGAAGCCTATGTATTTTGCTGGGTCATTGTTAACAAATGTAGAAAATGTTTTTTTACTGGAGTTGTGTAGCCTACCAGAGTGGAACGCAACTCGCATCCAACTGCTGATTGGGGTTTTTAATCATTCAGATTGTATTTAGAGTCACCATAAGAAATACTTTTGCTACTTTTGCTTTAAACAGTCAGTGTAATTGGTCATTTTTACATGAACAGGGTAATTTTATATTTTAAGACCAATCATTTCTTGTTAGGGAGAGCTGTAAAATTACAAACAGTCTAAACCATTCTCTTTCAAGACAGATAAAATCCATAGCTGCTTTATGTTAATTGGCTAAATGCCAAGCTATTGACGTAGTACTAGTTCAAAACATTTTCAATCTGCAAAAATAACAAGTTAATCAGTGGATGATGGTGGTTTCAGATTTTAAAAAGTTGGGGGACAAAAAGCATACATTTCCCCATCCCTAATCTGATAGTTGGATGGTAGATGCTCAGTCTGCCCAATTGATCAGCTCAGGTGGCTACACACACCATTGACACACACACACAAACTAAAAAGTGTTGTTCCTGTATCGTATCGGAGACCATGCATTTAGATGCATATCGAATCGTTCATGAAAGGAGAGCTACACATCCCTAATAGTAACAGCTCTTGACCTCTGATAGGAATATTAACTGTATCGGATGCGCCATCCATTCTGGTCAAATGTACAGAAGTGTAAGTGGCTGTGTGTAGATTCTGCCTGCAGTAGTTGTGTTCCAACTGGGTGAGATTGTCTGAACACTGTGTTCTCCTTTCGGCTCCACAGGTTCAGATGACACTTTCCGAACGTGGCTCAAACGCTGTGATGATGGCGAGGTAAGTAGGATCTGTTCTCTTAGCTCAACCACCATCTAAACCCTAGCCACAGGCCCATCTCCCACCTCTATCTGAATTCTAACACTGTACTAACTAACTCTTCATTAGAGAAGCTGTGTGTGTCTGTGGTTGTCGTCTCAAAGGGTTTAAACTGAACCTGTTTGGATCACAATAATGTACAGTGTATCTGTCTGGGGTGGTGGGTGGGGGAGAGGTGCCTTGCCTCAGATCAATCCCAGTAAACATCCACACAGTTACACACACACACACACACACACACATCCATGGGGTGTTGGGCTCGCGTTCAAAACAGCCATGTGACCCCCCCTCCCATCCATAACAAAATATACATACATACATATACACACACACACGGATAATACGTCTTCGAACAGATTAAAAACTACACTAATTCAATGCACACACACACACACACACCTCAGTCGTCTGTTGCCAAGAGCTGGCCTTACCCTGTGAGTTACCTCCCGTCTCTTTCATGTGTATAGTGACAGTGCCAGGCGCTTCTGTTTGACTCCCCCACACATCAAAATGTGGTGTGCACATGACGATATCACTCACAAACGCCTCCCTCTGCCTCCTCTCTCTCTAATGAAAGCGGTGAATATTATAACAGACATAACTGGTAAAAACATTGGTGTTTTAATAGGTGTAGATGGACTGGCAAACAAACTGCCTCTGCGATGTCAGCGCGTGTTTGTGTGTTCCTCTGTTCGGTTAATGTATGAGTAATGGAAAACTGTTTGACTGTAACATTCTGTTCCCTGTCCCTTGCAGCGGCGAATCAGAACGGAAACGAGAATAAGTTGAGTGCTAACGGGTCTTCCTACAATTATTCTATCTATCCCTGTACCATGCCTGTATCTATGTAAGTATTGCACCATGCACTTTTAAAGGGCCACAATGGAAATAAGTAATTTACTTTGTGTTATCCCAGGTAATTTTTATTTATGTATATATTGTGTGTATTTTCAAACTGAAATAAATCAACCAACGCAAACCTTACGACTGTATACAGGTTTTTCTGGTGTTCAGTTCCACTCTCCGCCTCATGGGGGCACTGTTCCCAACTTTCCAAACCTTACTTATTCTGTTCTAATTGCTAGAGCGAGCACATCCAATAAGCCCAGTCCCTTTCTCTCCTATTTTTGTTTGTTTTAATTTTCTCTCTTTCTTGGATCCCTGGTTGCCACAGCATATACTACACATCAAGTAAGTATACTTCATGGTTGTATTCCAAATATCACCCTATTCTCTATAGTGCACTACTTTTCTAATAAAATTGTATTTGTCACATGCGCCGAATATAACGGGTGTAGACCTTAGTGAAATGCTTACTTAGAAGCCCTTAACCAACAATAGTTTTAAGAAAAATACCACCCCCAAAATATTTAACAAATAATTAAAGAGCAGCAGTAAAATAACAATAGCGAGGCTATATATAGGGTAGTGACGCACTGATATGAAATTTTTGGCCGATATGCGATATTTTCCTTGCCAAAAAAAAACAATACCGATATTTTAGGGGCCTTTTAAGCATTCTAGTACAGTTAACTTCTCTGGGATATGTGGGACGCTAACGTCCCACTTGGCCAAAAGCCAGTAAAAATGCAGAGCGCCAAATTCAAATATATTACTAGAAAAATCCAACTTTCGTGAAATCACACATGAGACACCAAATTAAGATAAACTTGTTGTTAATCCCACCACAGTGTCCGATTTCAAAAAAGCTTTACGATGAAAGCATACCATGCGATTATGTTAGGTCAGCACCTAGTCACAGAAAAACAGCCATTTTTCCAGCCAAAGAGAGGAGTCACAAAAAGCGGAAAAAGTGTGTTAATGTGTGGAGATTCTGTGTCAGATTTCAAAAAAGCTTTGCGGAAAAAGCACACCATGCAATAATCTGAGTTCAGCGCACAGACCAAAACAAGCCATACAGATACCCGCCATGTTGTGGAGTCAACAGAAGTCAGAAATAGCATTATAAATATTCACTTACCTTTTGAAGATCTTCATCAAAATGCACTCCCAGGAATCCCAGTTCCACAATAAATGTCTTTAGAACCTTGTTTCAGGCTTCTACTGTGAAAGGTGAGAGAATAAGAGCTGATTGAGTCAGGTGTCTGGCAGAATGACATGAGCTCAGTCTCGCGCGCACCTGTGAGAGTTAGCTGCGAACAAAAAAGGAGGTATTTGGACAAATTATGGACTTTTTTCGATAAAGTCCATAATTTATGTCCAAATACTTCCTTTTTTGTTCGCGCGTTTAGTTCACAAATCCATATTCACACGGCGCAGGCACTTAGTTCAGACGACAGTTCCATTACAGTTCGTAGAAACATGTCAAACGATGTATAGAATCAATCTTTAGGATGTTTTTATCATAAATCTTGAATGATGTTTCAACCGGACAATTCCTTTGTCTTTAGAAAGGAAAAGGAACGCAGCTAACTCTCACGGGTGCGCGCGAGACTGAGCTCATGGCATTCTGCCAGACACCTGACTCAATCAGCTCTTATTCTCTCCCCTTTCACAGTAGAAGCCTGAAACAAGGTTCTAAAGACTGTTGACATCTAGTGGAAGCCTTAGGAAGTGCAATCGGACCAAATTTTACACTGTATATTGGATAGGCAAAGACTTGAAAACCTACAAACCTCAGATTTCCCACTTCCTGGTTGGATTTTTTTCCCAAGTTTTTGCCTGCCATGTGTGTTCCGTTATACTCACAGACATCTTTCTAACAGTTTTAGAAACTTCAGAGTGTTTTCTTTCCAAATCTACTGATAATATGCATATCTTGTAGGCCTGTTGTAAGGCAGGTCCTCACCAGACCTCACCAGACATCACCAGTGGGCACCGTCGCTGAACCAGACAGGACTGGTAAAAAGTGCTCTTTACTTACGAGTCGCGGTTTTGTCTCACCAGGGGTGATTGTCGGATTCGCGTTTATCGTCGAAGGAATGAGCGTTACACCGAGGCCTGTACTCTGGAGAGGGATCGATTTGGAGGTGGAGGGTCCGTCTGGGGCGGTGTGTCACAGCATCATCGGACTGAGCTTGTTGTCATTGCAGGCAATCTGAACGCTGTGCGTTACAGGGAAGACATCCTCCTCCCTCATATGGTACCCTTCCTGCAGGCTCATCCTGACATGACCCTCCAGCATGACAATGCCACCAGCCATACTGCTCGTTCTGTGTGTGATTTTCTGCAAGACAGTGTTCTGCCATGGCCAGCGAAGAGCCTGGATCTCAATCCCATTATTAATTAAGCACGCCATTCTCCCCCAGAAATGTCTGGGAACTTGCAGGTGCCTTGGTGGAAGAGTGGTGTAACATACAGCAAGATCTTGCATATCTGGTGCAGTCCATGAGGAGGAGATGCACTGCAGTACTTAATGCAGCTGGTGGACACACCAGATACTGACTGTTACTTTTGATTTTGACCCTCACTTTGTTCAGGGACACATTATTCCATTTCTGTTAGTCACATGTCTGTGGAACTTGTTCAGTGTATGTTTCAGTTGTTGAGTCTTATGTTCATACAAATATTTACACATGTTAAGTTTTCAGAAAATAAACTCAGTTGCCAGTAGGAGGACCTTTCTTTTGTTGAGTTTATATATACACACACCCATCAGTGTAAGGGGCTCTTGAGGAGAGAGAAGTACAGTTCCAAGCTGTCATGAGTGCTGCCAGACTATTAGCAGCCCTGTATAGTTGCTGAGGAGGAAGCTGTCCCTAACATGTCTTTATTTCTCATCTTATTGACCTTAAAATTAGTCTGTTTGCGGCGGTGGTGTAGATAACGTTGAATCAATTTGAAGTAGGGGCATAGTGTTGTATCTGTGCTGTAAATTAATGATTTGTGTTTAAATGAGATGGAGATGAGGAGTAATGGATGTTCTGGATCTGAAATGAAAGATTTCAGGGGAGTCATTCGGAGGGGAGTCATTCGCCCAGAGGCTGAGTAGGGCTCGTGTGCGTACACAGCAGTACAGCAGTAAAATAGGGGGTTGTTGTGTCGCCTGAGTTCCCGTTACAGTAGAGCAGCGCTCCCTCTGAAACACACAGAGAGGGGCCTGATTCCAATTCCACATCTCGCACCCCTCCCTTCTCTCTGCCCTTGCCCACTCTCTCTTTCTGTGGTTGTGAGAACAGTAGGGGAGGTGTTATTAGGGGTAATTAGATGGCTAGGGGCTTTTCCTCCAGGGGCACTCCTATGGGCACATGTGCCTTCATACATACACGCTCACTCACTCCCACAGCTAAGCCCTCAGGGGTGCCTGTAAACTCAGGGAGGGTAAACTGTTCCTAGATCTAAGTCTAAATCCCTAATCCAAGAAAGAAAGCCCAACTGATTTCAGACTAGCACTAAACCCCTTAGGGTGAATTTGACGAAACAGTCCCCCCACTATAAAAAGAGGTGTGTGTTTTATAATTGTCTCTCTGTAGTTGTCGGCTGTGGTGAAGCTTCCTTCAGGGGAGGACTTCAGCTTGAACATGAACCTGCTACATCCCATTGTCCCCCAACACAGCACCTTCTAGGTCCTCTCCACAAAGGTAACACACACGTCAAAACACTCAGCCTATCAGAACTACCATTTGCCTCAAAAAGGGCATAAAATTGCAGCCCTCAGTCTTTATAAGGATCCTATAGCGATGTGATTTAACACACAGCAGGTTACCAGAGAATAACCACACTGGAATGTGGTAATTAACCATTAGTAGAGCAGAGAGTCCTCTTTAATACAGACCTGACTGTCAACACACACCAGAGAGCTTCCCTGTGAGAATTAACAAGCTCTGAAGTTGTTGGTAATTATGGACATTAATGAGTGGGAAGGACACTTGTTAGTGTACACTAATATGTGTGTATATAGTGTAGACCAGGGGTCTCACATTTTTACATTTGAGTCATTTAGCAGAAACTTATCCACAGCAATTTACAGGAGCAAAGTGCTTTTGCTCAAGGGCACATTGACAGATTTTTCACTTAGTCAGCTCTTAACCGCTAGACTACCTGCTGCCAAACCCTGTTCCTAGTACCGCCCTGTAGGTTTTTTCTCCAACCATAATCGAGCGCACCCAATTCTAATAATTAGCTGGTTGATAAGCTGAACCAGGTTAGTTACAACTGGGGTTGGAGCGAAAACCTACAGGAGGGAAGCTCCAGGAACAAGGTTGGAGAGACCTGGTGTAGGCTAATGAGGGTGTAGGCATCTCTCCATGGCTCTCTGGTGTTTCTGCTGTATTCTGTTGAACTGACAGAAGCCTTTGGACAATCCTTCTGAATGTCAAAATGGAATATAGATATATTGTATCGATGACAAATGGCACGCTTGAAAAGGTTTCAATGAGTGTATGACTAGCTTGAAACGGATCCAATGAGTTTGTGAGAATTTCATCCTGTGTTTGTGCGTGTACATGTCTAAAAGGGTTTTGGTGGTTTGGGTGAGAGGGAGGGAGAGAGCCAACCCATCTAGTGTGCTTTGGGAATCTGTGGATAGGTGTAGGCTGTCGGGGCTCGCTCAGGGCATGAGATGGTGCTCAGTCTGCTAACGAGATAGTGGGACATGCCACACAGACGGCACAACGGGGGGGAGGATGACAGAGTGAAGGGGGAGATGATTTGGAGGACAGATAGACATGCAGCCTCATAGCTCAGCAGAGAGGGGAAAAGATGGAGGGACACAGAAAGAAGAAATGGATTAGAAAGTGAGGTAGAGAAGTGAGAAGTTATTCCTGAGTTCCTGCCAGCCAATTCCAAAACTAGTTTCCCCCCTAGAGAGAGGATGTAGCACCTATTTCCTCCCCACAAACACACACACACACTCACTCACTCACAGTTCACCATGGCGACAGCAGACCCAGAGGTGCATGTGTGTTGAAGCGCAAGAGGGGTCCGGGGGGGGAGAAGCGGAAAGGGGTGGGGGAGAGAAGAAGCGAGGAGGGGAGAGGGGGGTGAAGAAGCGGAGAGAGGTGGGTGAGGAGAGGGGGTGGGGGAGAGAAAGACATATAGGGGTGGGGGAGAGAAAGACATATAGGGGTGGGGGAGAGAAAGACATAGGGGTGGGGGAGAGAAAGACATATAGGGGTGGGGGAGAGAAAGACACAGGGGTGGGGGAGAGAAAGACACAGGGGTGGGGGAGAGAAAGACACAGGGGTGGGGGAGAGAAAGACATATAGGGGTGGGGGAGAGAAAGACATATAGGGGTGGGGGAGAGAAAGACATATAGGGGTGGGGGAGAGAAAGACATATAGGGGTGGGGGAGAGAAAGACATATAGGGATTGGGGAGAGAAAGACATATAGGGGTGGGGGAGAGAAAGACATATAGGGGTGGGGGAGAGAAAGACATATAGGGGTGGGGGAGAGAAAGACATATAGGGGTGGGGGAGAGAAAGACATATAGGGGTGGGGGAGAGAAAGACATATAGGGGTGGGGGAGAGAAAGACACAGGGGTGGGGGAGAGAAAGACATATAGGGGTGGGGGAGAGAAAGACATATAGGGGTGGGGGAGAGAAAGACATATAGGGGTGGGGGAGAGAAAGACAGGGGTGGGGGAGAGAAAGACACAGGGGTGGGGGAGAGAAAGACACAGGGGTGGGGGAGAGAAAGACATATAGGGGTGGGGGAGAGAAAGACACGGGTGGGGGAGAGAAAGGTATTATAGGGGTGGGGGAGAGAAAGGTATTATAGGGGTGGGGGAGAGAAAGGTATTATAGGGGTGGGGGAGAGAAAGACAAAGGGGTAGGGGAGAGAAAGACATATAGGGGTGGGGGAGAGAAAGACATATAGGGGTGGGGGAGAGAAAGACATATAGGGGTGGGGGAGAGAAAGACATATAGGGGTGGGGGAGAGAAAGACATATAGGGGTGGGGGAGAGAAAGACATATAGGGGTGGGGGAGAGAAAGACACAGGGGTGGGGGAGAGAAAGACACAGGGGTGGGGGAGAGAAAGACACAGGGGTGGGGGAGAGAAAGACACAGGGGTGGGGGAGAGAAAGACACAGGGGTGGGGGAGAGAAAGACACAGCGGTGGGGGAGAGAAAGACATATAGGGGTGGGGGAGAGAAAGACACAGGGGTGGGGGAGAGAAAGACACAGCGGTGGGGGAGAGAAAGACATATAGGGGTGGGGGAGAGAAAGACATATAGGGGTGGGGGAGAGAAAGACATATAGGGGTGGGGGAGAGAAAGACATATAGGGGTGGGGGAGAGAAAGACATATAGGGGTGGGGGAGAGAAAGACATATAGGGGTGGGGGAGAGAAAGACATATAGGGGTGGGGGAGAGAAAGACATATAGGGGTGGGGGAGAGAAAGACATATAGGGGTGGGGGAGAGAAAGACATATAGGGGTGGGGGAGAGAAAGACATATAGGGGTGGGGGAGAGAAAGACACAGGGGAGGGGGAGAGAAAGACACAGGGGAGGGGGAGAGAAAGACATATAGGGGTGGGGGAGAGAAAGACACAGGGGTGGGGGAGAGAAAGGTATTATAGGGGTGGGGGAGAGAAAGACAAAGGGGTAGGGGAGAGAAAGACACAGGGGTGGGGGAGAGAAAGACACAGGGGTGGGGGAGAGAAAGACACAGGGGTGGGGGAGAGAAAGACACAGGGGTGGGGGAGAGAAAGACATATAGGGGTGGGGGAGAGAAAGACATATAGGGGTGGGGGAGAGAAAGACATAGGGGTGGGGGATAGAAAGACGCAGGGGTGGGGGATAGAAAGACGCAGGGGTGGGGGAGAGAAAGACACAGGGGTGGGGGAGAGAAAGACACAGGGGTGGGGGAGAGCTAGACACAGGGGTGGGGGAGAGAAAGACATATAGGGGTGGGGGAGAGAAAGACACAGGGGTGGGGGAGAGAAAGACATATAGGGGTGGGGGAGAGAAAGACACAGGGGTGGGGGAGAGAAAGACATATAGGGGTGGGGGAGAGAAAGACATATAGGGGTGGGGGAGAGAAAGGTATTATAGGGGTGGGGGAGAGAAAGACACAGGGGTAGGGGAGAGAAAGGTATTATAGGGGTGGGGGAGAGAAAGACAAAGGGGTAGGGGAGAGAAAGACAGGGGTGGGGGAGAGAAAGACAGGGGTGGGGGAGAGAAAGACACAGGGGTGGGGGAGAGAAAGACACAAGGGTGGGGGAGAGAAAGGTATTATAGGGGTGGGGGAGAGAAAGACAAAGGGGTAGGGGAGAGAAAGACACAGGGGTGGGGGAGAGAAAGGTATTATAGGGGTGGGGGAGAGAAAGACAAAGGGGTAGGGGAGAGAAAGACACAGGGGTGGGGGAGAGAAAGACACAGGGGTGGGGGAGAGAAAGACACAGGGGTGGGGGAGAGAAAGACACAGGGGTGGGGGAGAGAAAGACACAGGGGTGGGGGAGAGAAAGACACAAGGGTGGGGGAGAGAAAGACGAGTGGAGAGTGCAGGCCCTGTTGACTCCCACAAAGCCTTGTCTGTTTCCTGGTACTCAGGGCTCCATGGGCTCTCATGGGAGGCCCTAGACACACACTCACACACTTGCAAAACCCACACAGTCACATTACATATTGTATTCATTCACATGCATTGTTTCTTGGGCAAACAGTATTCTCACCCAACACAGGGACACAGACAGGGACACACACATACATACACAGACAGGGACACACACATACATACACAGACAGGGACACACACACACACACAGACAGTGAGACACACACACACACACACACACACACACACAGGGAGACACACAAACACAGGGAGAGACACACACACACACACACACACACACACAGGGAGAGACACACACACACACACACACTGGGAGACACACACACACACAGTGGGAGACAGGGAGACACACACACACACACACAGGGACACACACACACACAGGGACACACACACACACAGGGACACACACACACACAGGGACACACACACACACAGGGACACACACACACAGGGACACACACACACACGGGGAGACACACACACAAACACACAGGGACAAACACACACAAACACACACACACACACACACACACACACACACACACACACACACACACACACAGGGAGAGACACACACACACACACACACACACACACACACACACACACACACACACACTGGGAGACACACACACACACACACAGTGGGAGACAGGGAGACACACACACACACACACACACACAGGGATGGACACACACACACACAGGGACACACGGGGAGACACACACACAAACACACACAAACACACACACAGGGAGACACAGATGGAGTCACAGGGAGACACACACACACACACACACACACACACACACACACACACAAACACACAGGGAGACACTGATGGAGTTACAGGGAGACACAGGCCAGCAGCATATCACCCTGCATACCACTACTGGCTTGCTTCTGAAGCTAAGCAGAGTTGGTCCTGGTCAGTCCCTGGATGGGAGACCAGATGCTGCTGGAAGTGGTGTTGGAGGGCCAGTAGGAGGCACTCTATCCTCTGGTCTAAAAAATATCCCAATGCCCCAGGGCAGTGATTGGGGACACTGCCCTGTGTAGGGTGCCGTCTTTCGGATGGGACGTTAAACGGGTGTCCTGACTCTCTGAGGTCATTAAAGATCCCATGGCACTTATCGTAAGAGTAGGGGTGTTAACCCCGGTGTCCTGGCTAAATTCCCAATCTGGCCCTCAAACCATCATGGTCACCTAATAATCCCCAGTTTACAATTGGCTCATTCATCCCCCTCCTCTCCCCTGTAACTGTTCCCCAGGTCGTTGCTGCAAATGAGAACGTGTTCTCAGTCAACTTACCTGGTAAAATAACGGTAAATAAATAAATAAAACACACACACACATGGAAACACACACACACACAGGGAGACACACACACGGACACACACACAGGTAGACGGAGACACACACACACACACACAGGTAGACGGAGACACACACACAGGGAGAGAGACACAGGGACACACACACACAGGGACAAACACACAGGGACAAACACACACACAGGGAGACACACACACAGGGAGACACACACACACACAGAGGGAGAGACACACACACACACACACACAGAGACACACACAGGGAGACACGCACACACAGGGAGATGGAGACACACACATGGACACACACACACACTCAGGGACACACACACACACAGGGAGACGGAGACACACACATGGACACACACACACACACTCAGGGACACACACACACACAGGGCCACACACACACACACACACAGGGACACACACACACACACACAGGAAGACGGAGACACACATAGGGACACACACACACACACACACAGGGAGACGGGGACACACATAGGGACACACACACACACACAGGGACACACACACACACAGGAAGACGGAGACACACACAGGGACAAACACACAGGGAAACACACACACAGGGATACACACACACACACAGGGAGACACAGACACACAGGGACAAACACACACACACAGGGATACACACACACACACAGGGACACACACACACACAGGGACACACACACACACACACAGGGACACACACACAGGGACACACACACACACACAGGGACACACACACACAGGGACACACACACACACACAGGGACACACACACACACACAGGGAGACACACACACACAGGGAGACACACACACACACAGGGACACACACACACACAGGAAGACGGAGACACACACAGGGACAAACACACAGGGAGACACACACACACACAGGGAGACACACACACACACAGGGAGACACACACACACACAGGGAGACGGAGACAAACACATGGACACACACACACACACTCAGGGACACACACACACACACACACACACAGGGAGACGGAGACACACACAGGGACACTCACACACACACACACACACACACACACACACACAGGGACACACACACACAGGAAGACGGAGACACACATAGGGACACACACACAGGGAGACGGAGACACACACAGGGACACACACACACACAGGGAGCCACACACACACACACAGGGAGACGGAGACACACACACAGGGAGACGGAGACACACACAGGGACACACACACACACACACAGGGACACACACACACACAGGGAGACGGAGAAACACACAGGGACACACAAACACAAACACACACACAGGGACACGCACACAACACAGGGACACACACACACACACACACAGGGAGCCACACACACACACACACACAGGGAGACGGAGACACACACACAGGGAGACACGCACACACAGGGAAACACAAAGGGACACACACACACGGACACAAACAGGGAGACACACACACAACACAGGGAGACACACACACACACACACACACACAACACAGGGAGACACACACACACACAACACAGAGAGACACACACACACACACAACACAGGGAGACACACACACAACACAGGGAGACACACACACAACACAGGGAGACACACACACACACACACACAACACAGGGAGACACACACACACAACACAGGGAGACACACACACACAACACAGGGAGACACAAACACACAACACAGGGAGACACACACACACATCACAGGGAGACACACACACACACACACACAACACAGGGAGACACACACACACACACACACACAACACAGTGAGACACACACACACACACAACACAGGGAGACACACACACACACACACAACACAGCGAGACACACATACACACACAACACAGGGAGACACACACACACACAACACAGGGAGACACACTCACACACACACAACACAGGGAGACACTCACACACACACAACACAGGGAGACACACACACACACACAACACAGGGAGACACACACACACACACACACAACACAGGGACACACACACACACAGGGACACACACACAAACACAGGGACACACACACAAACACAGGGACACACACACACACATGGAGCCACACACACACACACAGGGAGACGAAGACACACACACACAGGGAGACGGAGACACACACAGGGACACACACACACACACACACACAGGAAGACGGAGACACACATAGGGACACACACACACACACACAGGGAGACGGAGAAACACACAGGGACACACACACACACACACACACACACAGGGACACACACACACACACACAGGGACACACACACAACACAGGGACACACACACACACACACACAGGGAGCCACACACACACACACACAGGGAGACGGAGACACACACACAAGGAGACACGCACACACAGGGACACACAAAGGGACACACACACACGGACACAAACAGGGAGACACACACACACACAACACAGGGAGACACACACACAACACAGGGAGACACACACACAACACAGGGAGACACACACACACACACACACACACAACACAGGGAGACACACACACACACAACACAGGGAGACACACACACACACACACACACACACACAACACACACACACACACACACAACACAGGGAGACACACACAACACAGGGAGACACACACACACACACACACACACACACAACACAGGGAGACACACACACACACACACAACACAGCGAGACACACATACACACACAACACAGGGAGACACACACTCACACACACACAACACAGGGAGACACACACACACACACACACACACACACAACACAGGGAGACACACACACACCCACAACACAGCGAGACACACATACACACACAACACAGGGAGTCACACACTCACACACACACAACACAGGGAGACACACACTCACACACACACAACACAGGGAGACACACACACACACACACAACACAGGGAGACACACACACACACACACACACACAACACAGGGAGACACACACACACACAACACGGGGAGGGAGACACACACACAACACAAGGAGACACACACACACACACACCATAGGGAGACACACACACACACACACACTAACACACACAACACAGGGACACACACACACACACACAACACAGGGAGACACACACAACACAGGGAGACACACACAACACAGGGAGACACACACACACACAACACGGGGAGGGAGACACACACACAACACCGGGAGGGAGACACACACACACACACACAACACGGGGAGGGAGACACACACACAGACAACACGGGGAGGGAGACACACACACAGACAACACGGGGAGGGAGACACACACACAGACAACACGGGGAGGGAGACACACACACACACACACACACACACAACACGGGGAGGGAGACACACACACAGACAACACGGGGAGGGAGACACACACACAGACAACACGGGGAGGGAGACACACACACACACACACACACACAACACGGGGAGGGAGACACACACACACACACACAACACGGGGAGGGAGACACACACACACACACACACACAACACGGGGAGGGAGACACACACACACACACACACACAACACAGGGAGACACACACACACACACACAACACAGGGAGACACACACACACACACACACACACAACACAGGGAGACACACACACACACACAACACAGGGAGACACACACACACACAACACAGGGAGACACACACACACACAACACAGGGAGACACACACACACACACACACACACAACACAGGGAGACACACACACACACACACAACACAGGGAGACACACACACACACACAACACAGGGAGACACACACACACACACACACAGCACAGGGAGACACACACACACACATACAACACAGGGAGACACACACACACACAACACAGGGAGACACACACACACACACACACACACACAGACACACACAGGGAGACACACAAACACACACACACACACAGGGAAACACACACACACACACACACACACACACACACACACAGGGAGACACACAAACACACACACACACACACACACACAGGGAGACACACAAACACACACACACACACACACACACACAGGGAAACACACACAACACGGGGAGGGAGACACACACACACACACACACACAACACGGGGAGGGAGACACACACGCAACACGGGGAGGGAGACACACACACACACAACACGGGGAGGGAGACACACACGCAACACGGGGAGGGAGACACACACACACACAACACGGGGAGAGACACACACACACAACACGGGGAGAGACACACACACACAACACGGGGAGAGACACACACACACAACACGGGGAGAGACACACACACATCACGGGGAGACACACACACACACAACACAGGGAGACACACACACAACACAGGGAGACACACACACACACACAACACAAGGAGACACACACACACACACAACACAGGGAGACACACACACACACACACACAACACAGCGAGACACACATACACACACAACACAGGGAGACACACACTCACACACACACAACACAGGGAGACACACACTCACACACACACAACACAGGGAGACACACACACACACACACAACACAGGGAGACACACACACACACACACACACACAACACAGGGAGACACACACACACACACACACAACACAGGGGCACACACACACACACACACACACACACACACACACACACACACACACAACACAGGGAGACACACACACACACACAACACGGGGAGGGAGACACACACACAACACAAGGAGACACACACACACACACACCATAGGGAGACACACACACACACACACACACTAACACACACAACACAGGGACACACACACACACACACAACACAGGGACACACACACACACACAACACAGGGAGACACACACAACACAGGGAGACACACACAACACAGGGAGACACACACACACACAACACGGGGAGGGAGACACACACACAACACCGGGAGGGAGACACACACACACACACACACACACACAACACGGGGAGGGAGACACACACACACACAGACAACACGGGGAGGGAGACACACACACAGACAACACGGGGAGGGAGACACACACACACACACACACACAACACGGGGAGGGAGACACACACACAGACAACACGGGGAGGGAGACACACACACAACACGGGGAGGGAGACACACACACACACACACACACAACACAGGGAGACACACACACACACACACACACACAACACAGGGAGACACACAACACAGGGAGACACACACACACACACACAACACAGGGAGACACACACACACACAACACAGGGAGACACACACACACACAACACAGGGAGACACACACACACACACACACACACACAACACAGGGAGACACACACACACACACACACAACACAGGGAGACACACACACACACACAACACAGGGAGACACACACACACACACACACAGCACAGGGAGACACACACACACACAGCACAGGGAGACACACACACACATACAACACAGGGAGACACACACAACACAGGGAGACACACACACACACACACACACACACACACACACACAGACACACACAGAGAGACACACACACACACACACACACACAGGGAGACACACAAACACACACACACACACACACACACAGGGAAACACACACAACACGGGGAGGGAGACACACACACACACACACACAACACGGGGAGGGAGACACACACGCAACACGGGGAGGGAGACACACACACACACAACACGGGGAGAGACACACACACACAACACGGGGAGAGACACACACACACAACACGGGGAGAGACACACACACATCACGGGGAGACACACACACAACACAGGGAGACACACACACAACACAGGGAGACACACACACAACACAGGGAGACACACACACAACACAGGGAGACACACACACACAACACAGGGAGACACACACACACACACAACACAGGGAGACACACACACACACACAACACAGGGAGACACACACACACACACAACACAGGGAGACACACACACACACACAACACAGGGAGACACACACACACACACAACACAGGGAGACACACACACACACACAACACAGGGAGACACACACACACACACAACACAGGGAGACACACAAACACACACACACACAACACAGGGAGACACACACACACAACACAGGGAGACACACACACACAACACAGGGAGACACACACACACACAACACAGGGAGACACACACACACACAACACAGGGAGACACACACACACACACACACACACACACACAACACAGGGAGACACACACTCACACACACACACACACACACACACACACATACAACACAGGGAGACACACACTCACACACACACACAACACAGGGAGACACACACTCACACACACACACAACACAGGGAGACACACACACACACACACACATGCAACACAGGGAGACACACACACATGCAACACAGGGAGACACACACACGTGCAACACAGGGAGACACACACACACACAACACAGGGAGACACACACACACACAACACAGGGAGACACACACATCAGTTGATGGGTGCATTCTTTTCCGCTAGGCACACTTAGAGACTGCCTGATTTCTTAACAGGTGCATTGTGTGCGTTTTGTGAAAAAGAGAGCGAGAGAGTGTATGCTGAGATTATTTGATGCTTGTCTGACTTAATTTTAGTAGATCAGTATTCTGGTATGAGAAGGAAGAAGTACAGAAAAACAGACCTCCTTTTTATCCCTAACCTGTCTCCAACTAACTTCTCTTGAGTCACATGGCTGTGCAGAAGTCAGACTAGCTGCAGTGCTCACTGTTTATCAGGGTGCATTGGGTTCCTTTCACTCCAAATGTTTGTTTACTTTCTCTGACGCACAGTTCAGACACTGAATTAATAACGAGTTGAACTGAATAGAAATTAAGAACGGGCTGGCATGGTTAAGAGGCTGGCATGATTGATGTACCAATTGGTTTCATACAGCCGTTCTCAACACTGCAGCAGACTTCCTTGGTTGGTTTTGGGTCGAATTCGGGCGTAACAGCGACCTCTCGGAGATGTCCTCCACCTTCGATCTGGAGTCATGATTGTGCTTCCGTTGTGGTCGAGAGGCAACCTTTTTTTGCATGAAATTATCATGCATTACCATTTCTTCCGACAGTGGAAGAACTGCTATGTCTCGCTGCATGAAAGAAGGCAAGCGGCGCAGTGGTCTAGGGCACTGCATCACAGTCCTAGCTGTTCCACTAGAGATTCTGGGTTTGAGTCCAGGCTCTGTCTCAGCTGGCCCCGACCGGGAGACCCTTGGGGCAGCGCGCAATTGACAAAGCGTCGTCCGGGTTAGGGGAGGGTTTAGTCGGCAGGGATTTCCTTGTCCCATCACACACTAGCAACTCCTGTGGAGGGCCGGGTGCATGCATGCTGACACGGTCGCCAGGTGTATGGTGTTTCCTCCGACACATTGGTGCGGCTGGCTTCCGGGTTAAGTGGGCATTGTGTCAAGAAGCAGTGCGGCTTGGTTGGGGTGTGTTTCGGGGGACGCACGGCTCTCGACCTTCGCCTCTCCAGAGTCCAAACGGGAGTTGCGGTGATGAGACAAGACTGTCAACCAATTGGATTCCACGAAAAGGGGCAAAAAAAATGTTAAATAAAATGAAAGAAGGCATACTTCACCAGCACCATTCCGAAAGAGTGTCAGAGGTTGCCGAACTATCGTCAAATGACAGGCGAAGCGTACTATATTGTTTCAGACGGCAATCTATCCCCACTCTTCCAAGAAGAAAGTGACGTAGTTCTGTGCTGCGATAGGGCTGTTTGAACTAGGGCTTAGAAGTGAAGATAAACACACACATGCTCAGAAATTACACTTAACACTCTTGTGCTGTCTTCACAGAATCTTTCCAAAGTTGTCCTGTAAATGTGTGCGTTATGAGTGTGTGTCTCACATCTGTCAGTTCTGACCTCCTCCCTCATCGGCTATGACAGTAATTCTAACACGCGGGGTTGTCACGACAACATGAAGCCAGTTACACACCAGAGTGTTTGATCAGAACGGAAGGGTAAACACACACACTCCAAACTCATCTTGTCTCTGTGAATAGATAACATATAACCGCCCTCCCTGTAATTTCCATGCCTGTCAGCCTCCCTAACCAGACTGTATTTTTATTTGATAAATTGCTTTTTAAATTCTTCTCTGCTGTAATCTAAAGTAGGGGCTACCATGCGACCCGAATGCAGTTAATAAACCCTAAAGGAAAACCCCTACAGTATGGCCAGTGGTTACCAACCTTTTTGGTTACTGTACCACCAACTGAATTTTGCTCTGCCTGGATACCCCAGAAGTACCCCCCTCGTGCATTTTACCAGTAGGTATATGGTCTCATGCGTCTTCTCAAGTACCCACTGTGGATAGGCCAAGTACACCCAGGGGTCCTAGTAGCCCTGGTTGGGAATCACTGGTATAGCTTATAAAATAATGTGTGCCTCTTTGAGCTGTTATTTTGACTCTTCAGACAGTCACAAATTTCATAGGCCTATGCACAATTCAATACATGGGCATCTCTGTCAGACATGAATGCTGTTAACAATTCAGAGAGGCATGAGGGAAAATTCCCCTATCTTCACATGTCCTAGACCCTAGGCTATTTTTATTTCCAGTTCCAATCCCACTGAAACCCCAAATTCTGACTCGTGTCTCAACTAAAAATTCCTAACTTTATTCTGTAATCTATAGGTTGCATAATCAAAGCACGTCGCTCGCTTATGTGAAAGGGAAATGGGGATACGTAGTCAGTTGTACAACTGAATACCTTCAACTGAAATGTGTCTTACACATTTAACCCATCCCCTAAATTACCGCTCTAATATTTCCCCCTTCTGTGCTATCTCGTACTTCTTGCCCATGAGAGATTCAGTAGGTGTGAGCAACAAACGGTACGAGAGTAGGTATGGCTATTTTTAAAACAGTTGGTCCCCGTTAAGATTTGAACTACCTTGAACCTTGAACTATTTCCGCTCTTCATCTCCTCGTTATTCATGAGCTGATCTGATATCTGTATAAATATTGGAGATATTCTGTAATTCATTTGAAGGTTATCAAGCAAGCTTAGCAACTTTGGGCAGTTGACGTTTGTTTGACTGCCATTACAAAGTTTCTATGATTCAACAATGTCATTGTCAATCAAAGATAGTAAACTATATCATATCTAAATATCTGTTTAATTTTCCCTGAAATCTTTAAATAGTGTCGCAGCCAAGGTGGCGGTGCGCCCCTCTTATTTGGCGAGAACCAAATAATATCATACCTTGGTTCCATACATATTTGCCCATGGAAGAAGTGGTCAGAAAGTGACTTTTTTATACCATACCATACCATGAGACATCCAGGTCTTCAATGGAAAAGATAAACGGTTGAGGTGTCATTTAAAAGCTTACAAACAGGGTTGTCAAAGTCATTTATTAAAGGAAAAAACATCTTCATATTAGCATGTGTTGTAGCTAAGACCCTACTTTATAACATCTGAGGTTTTTGTGTGGTGCCCGCCATTGGTTAAGACAAAACATGCTCATGAATACAGGGTGGGTGTCATTTCAATCATAGGTCCATTCTATGAATTCTATTTATCTTCAGACCATCTCTTCAGACCACTGCACTTTAGCTGGTACACCATTGACATTTAAATGTATTTAAATTTTAACTTCTAATTACTTAAACAAATATGGCCGCCAGTCCACCCACTGTCAAATATCAATTTAAAGACTTTAATGAGAAAATCATTTTAAAAAATGTGTGACCCTCTGACCATCTTTGCTGTACCATTTGAAATGTCATACATGACACCCACCCTGTATGCAAGAGCATGTTGTGTATCAACCGATGGCAGGCACAACAACAACAAAACTCAATGTAAAAGGGGGTCCAAGTTACAACATAGTTTACACGTTTTTTTGATGTCTTTAATTGATAATTCATGTTTAAGGTTAAAAAAATACATTTGTATTGAACTTTTTTAATCAAATTATAAAATAGTTTGAAAACCCTGTTTGTAGGCTTTTAAATGATATCAACCTCAACCATTTATCTTTTCTAGTGATGAAGACATTCATGTTTTATGATTAGTGCTGAGTGATTAACTACAATCTTGGTTTTTTTTTTTTTTTTTAAACAACTAATTGACTGAAATCGGTTAAATTATTTGAATTCCATTTGTTTTTTTCTGAGCTGAATGTGCACATTGCACAGGTTCTCTTAAGATAAATCAAATCAAGCCCAAACTGTGCTATGTAGTAGGGAGTTGTAGTTTCCAACAAGCCAATATTATACATAGTTTAGGGCAGAAAAAGTGGTAACTAATGACAATTACCATAATCCATTACACCTGCTACATTAGGTTAGTGTGTGGCAGACACAGAGGGAGAGAAGAGAGAAATGCACAATCGAGAGGGATAGAGAGCAGTTGCTTCGAGGCATCTCTACCTGAAGAGACATGCTCTAAGTGATTGATAGTTGGTATTCAGCAGTCATAAAAGTAGGGCTGGGAATTGGCAGGGACCATCACGATACGATATTATCACGATTCTTATTGCCGATACGATATGTATTGCGATTCTCACGATTCAAAAAATATTGTGATACGATACTGATTTTTATTGCGATTCGACGTTCCAAACAGATTGCTTACTATATGTCGGCTGCAGAGGGATGAGAGAGCCATGAGGAAAATGAGTTTTGATCAGTCATGGCAGTAAAAGTGCTGAAAACAAATTGTATTCCTATTTTTTTTTAAATGGTGAACAATCTATGAAGGATAAATACTGCCGTTTTGGTGTAGGTACAGCCAACTAGCGCAAAAATAATATTGAGATTTTGTTTTTAAAGCGATACAGTATGTAACTATCGATTTTGTTTTTCACCCATCACTACATAAGTATGCCTTATTTAATTTGAAAAACTATTAAATAGTGACTTTGTCAGACAGCATAGGCAGCAGGTCTATAGAGATGATGACTTGGATATAAAGAATAGTTATCAAGTTGAACAAGTGTAATATACACAACAACTTAAATATTTAATTAAAGTCATTTAATAAATTATGGTTTAAGTGATAAGCAGCAATGGGCAGTCACTACCATATGACTTTTATTAATAGTAAAAAATTATGCTGTAACAGAATAAAACTAACAACATGCCACTGACTGAGCAAAGCCACAGTTTCTATGTACAGCTGAAGTCGGGAGTTTACATACACTTAGGTTGAAGTCATTAGGTCATTTTTCAACCACTCCACAAATGTCTTGTTAACAAACTATAGTTTTGGCAAGTTGGTTAGGACATCTACTTTGTGCATAACACATAGTTTTTCCAAAAATTGTTTACGGACAGATTATTTCACGTATAATTCACTGTATCACAATTCCAGTGGGTCAGAAGTTTACATACACTAAGTTGACTGTGCCTTTAAACAGCTTGGAAAATTCCAGAAAATTATGTCATGGCTTTGGATGCTTCTGAAAGTCTAATTGACTTAATGTGAGTCAAGTGGAGGTGTACCGTGGATGTATTTCAAGGCCTACCTTCAAACTCAGTGCCTCTTTGCTTGACATCATGGGAAAATCAAAAGAAATCGGCCAAGACCTCAGAAAAACAATTATAGACCTCCACAAGTCTGGTTTATCCTTGGGAGCAATTTCCAAACGCCTGAAGGTACCACATTCATCTGTACAAACAATAGTACGCAAGTATAAACACCATGGAACTACGCAGCCATCATACCGCTCAGGAAGGAAATGCGTTCTGTCTCCTAGAGATGAACATACTTTGGTGCGAAAAGTGCAAATCAATCCCAGAACAACAGCAAATGACCCATAATATGCTGGTGGAAACTATTACAAAAGTATCTATATCCTTAGTAAAACAAGTCCTATATCGACATAACCTGAAAGGCCGCTCAGCAATGAAGAAGCCACTGCTCCAAAACCGCCATAAAAAAGCTACACTACGGTTTGCAACTGCACATGGGGACAAAGATTGTACTTTTGGAGAAATGTCCTCTGGTCTGATGAAACAAAAATAGAACTGTTTGACCATAGTGACCATCGTTATGTTTGGAGGAAACGGGGGGAGGCTTGCAAGCCGAAGAACACCATCCCAACCGTGAAGCACGGGGGTGGCAGCATCATGTTGTGGGGGTGCTTTGCTGCAGGAGGGACTGGTGCACTTCACAAAATAGATGGCATCATGAGGGCCGAAAATTATGTGGATATATATTGAAGCAACATCTCAAGACATCAGTCAGGAAGTTAAAGCTTGGTCGCAAATGGGTCTTCCAAATGGACAATGACCCCAAGCATACTTCCAAAGTTGTGGCAAAATGGCTTAAGGACAACAAAGTCAAGGTATTGGAGTGGCCATCACAAAGTCCTGACCTCAATCCTATAGAACATTTGTGGACAGAACTGAAAAAGCCTGTGCCAGCAAGGAGGCCTACAAACCTGACTCAGTTACACCAGCTCTGTCAGGAGGAATGGGCCAAAATTCACTCAACTTATTGTGGGAAGCTTGTGGACGGCTACCTGAAACGTTTGACCCAAGTTAAACAATTTAAAGGCAATTACACCTAATTCTAATTGAGTGTATGTAAACTTCTGACCCACTGGGAATGTGATGAAAGAAATAAAAGCTCAAATAAATAATTCTCTACTATTATTCTGACATTTCACATTCTTAAAATAAAGTGGGGATTTTAACTGACCTAAGACAGGGAATTTTTACCAGGATTAAATGTCAGGAATTGGGAAACTGAGTTTAAATGTAAATGGCTAAGGTATATGTAAACTTCTGACTTCAACTGTATGCGGATGACTCAACACTATACACGTAAGTGACTGAAATGACTGCAACACTCAACAAAGAGCTGCAGTTAGTTTGAGTGGGTGGCAAGGAATAAGTTGGCCCTAAATATTTATAAAACTAAAAGCATTGTATTTGGAACAAAACACTCACTAAACCCTAAACCTCAACTAAATCCTATAATAAAGCATGTGGAAATTGAGCAAGTTGAGATGACTTAACTGCTTGGATTAACACTAGATTGTAAACTGTCATGGTCAAACATATTGATGCAGTAGTAGCTAAGATGGGGAGAAGTCTATAATTAAGCGATGCTCTGCCTTAACAACACTATCAACAAGGCAGGTCCTACAGGCTCTAGTTTTGTCGCGCCTTGACAACTGTTCAGTCGTGTGGTCAGGTGCCACATAAAAGGACTTGCAATTGGCCTAGAACAGGGCAGCACGACTGGCCCTTGGATTTACACAGAGCTATTATTAATAATATGCATGTCAATCTCTCCTGGCTGAAAGTGGAGGAGAGATTGACTTCATCACTACTTTTATTTATGAGAGGTATTGACATGTTGAAGGCACCGAGCTGTCTGTCTAAACTACTGGCACACAGCTCGGACACCCATGCATACCCCACAAGAGGTCTCTTTACAGTCCCCAAGTCCAGAACATACTATGGGAGGCACACAGTACTACATAGAGCCATGACCACATGGAACTCTATTCCACATCAAGTAACTGATGTAAGCAGTAAAATTTGATTTAAGAAAACAGATTAAAAAAACACCTTATGGAACAGCGGGGACTTTGAAGCAACACACATTTGGCACAGACACATACATACACACACAATAACATACACACTATACATACACATGGATTTAGTACTGTAGATATGTGGTAGTGGTGGAGTAGGGGCCTGAGGGCACACAGTGTGTTGTGAATGTATTGTAATGTTTTAAAGTTCTATTAACTGCCTTAATTTTACTGGACCCCAGGAAGAGTAGCAGCAGCTAATGGGGATCCATAATAAATACAAAATACAAATACCCACATAATGCATAGTGCATTAAATGTTTAAAAAAATGATCAAAACCGTTATTGTATTTTTATTATTTTATAATCGAACCACAAAAAGCACTAATCGCTCAGCACTACTCATGGTATGGTGGGGTATGCAAATAGGTCAACTTTGAGCAGCTTTATCTCTTAAATGTTTTGGCGCTCAGGTCCAAAAAGTCACTTTCTGAGCACTTGTACAATGAGCAAATACGTATGGAATGTTTCGTTCAAATCAAAATGGGTGCTGTCAAAAAGTGATTGAAATCAAATGGATTCACCTGTGTGTATATGCAAACATATGTGTACTTGTGTTAGACATACTGTCTGGGGGTTGTGTGTTTGTCTGCGAGTGGAAGACTGTGTGCGTATGGCAAGGCGGAATGTGACTGGGGCAAGAGCACGTGGGACTTGTACATGGGACACAGGGACTCAACTCTGACA
The DNA here is from genome assembly GCF_029448725.1 of Salvelinus fontinalis. Classification (NCBI taxonomy): domain Eukaryota; kingdom Metazoa; phylum Chordata; class Actinopteri; order Salmoniformes; family Salmonidae; genus Salvelinus; species Salvelinus fontinalis. The sequence goes on along the minus strand of NC_074681.1, from coordinate 18,389,089 downwards.
GGCAGGGGGTACGAGTTGTGCTTGTGCGTGTTGCTCAGTATGGCCCCTGGGAGCAGTGACTGTGCTGTCACATCCCTTTAAGAAGCAGCGCCTAGCCCGTCACACACGTACGCGCACAAATAGGCACACGCTGCCTCCACAAAGGCTCTCGCTGTCTTGTCTCTCTCCCTCAGTCTCCCAGCCCATTCCCATGCACTGTCCGCTAAGGTTGACTAGGTCTGTGTTTGCAGAAAGATCTTGGTGGAAGTAGCAAATGTGTTGTTCCATATCATTTCAGCAAGCCAGGACACCCACCATTTCAGATCGTTCTGAGATCATTTCTGTAGTTTGAAACTGATCATATTAGCATTCCTGCAACATTATTTTGTTGAAATATAATTGTATTTCTAATAAATTAAGCTATTTGATTCCACCCAAATTGGCCATTTTAATTTGTAGGATTCATACAGGCGGCAGGTAGCTTAGTGGTTAGAGCTTTGGGCCAGTAATCGTAAGGTTGCCAGATCGAATCCTTACTGTTCTTAGGCCGTCATTGTAAATAAGAATTTGTTCTTAACTGACTTGCCTAGTTAAATAAAGGTTAAATAAAAAATATAATATTCAATAAATATGGTACCTAACATCCCATTTGGACCAAACATTTTTTTCGAACAATGAGTGAGACATGAACATTCTAAATAATAAATGGACTAAAGCCACCCACTGACCCCCCCCCCCCCCCCGCCAATCCCACCCCAGCAACGAGTATACAGTATCAGTGCTCTGTCTGACAAGTAGAATGGAGTATTGTTTCTTCATTCTATGTCATGTATTCTGTTATTATGTTAATATTTTTTTCAGAGAAATTGGTTATTGAAGTTAGATTTGTCCCATCCTACATCCTGATATTACCAGGTTCTGACCACCAGATGATGCTATTCCGATTGTATTTTTTATTTACTTTTTCAAAAAACATCCCCCCCACTCCATCAATGTTTAAGGGATAGTTCACCCAAATTACAAAATTGGACAAGGTATGACAGCAACCCATGATTTTGGTATTGTTTACCTTGCCACTGTTTCAAATGCTATATTTTCAGCATTTGTGGCATAAATCCAATGTGTGGCACAAGTCAACGGTACCTATATTAGTATTTCTACGCTTCATATGCAAACCATCATTGAGTTATACAATACATTTTTTTATACCTTGTGATTCAGACATGAAGCATGAAAATGCTAATATAGGTACCATTAACTTGCATTGAATTTGTGCTACAAATGCTAAAATGTTAGCATTTGAAACAGTGGAAAACAAAATCAAAGCATGGATTGTTGTCATACCTTGTCCATAAGACTGCTTATAGGGTAAGGAAACCAATATGTAATTTGGTTGAACTATCCCTCTGGTGCTTGTTGGATGTGGCAAGGCTTGCAAAACTATCATGGATTACAGAGGCCTACCAGACGACCTACATACCTTCTATGCAAGCTTCGAGGCTAGCAACACTGAACATTTTACATTTACATTTGAGTAATTTAGCAGACGCTCTTATCCAGAGCGACTTACAATAGAGTGCATACATTTTATTACATTTTTACATTTCATTACATTTTTACATACTGAGACAAGGATATCCCTACCGGCCAAACCCTCCCTAACCCGGACGACGCTATGCCAATTGTGCGTCACCCCACAGACCTCCTGGTTGCGGCCGGCTGCGACAGAGCCTGAACAATGTATGAGAGCACCAGCTGTTTGTGAGGATTGTGTGATCACGCTCTCCGTAGCCTATGTGAGTAAGACCTTTTAAAAAGGTTAATGTTCACAAGGCCGCATTGCCAGATGGATTACCAGGATGTGTACTCAGAGCATGCGATGACCAGCTGGAAAATGTCTTAACTGACATTTTCAACCTCTCCCTGACCCAGTCTGTAATACCTACAGTTGAAGTCGGAAGTTTACGTACACCTTAGCCAAATGCATGTAAATGTTTTCCACAATTCCTGACATCTAATCCTAGTAAAAATTCCCTGTCTTAGGTCAGTTAGGATCACCACTTTATTTTAAGAATGTAAAATGTCAGAATAATAGTAGAGAGAATTATTTATTTCAGCTTTTATTTCTTTCATCACATTCCCAGTGGGTCAGAAGTTTACATACACTCAATTAGAATTTGGTAGCATCGCCTTTAAATGCTTTTACTTGGGTCAAACATTTCAGGTAGCCTTCCACAAGCTTCCCACAATAAATTGGGTGAATTTTGGCCCATTCCTCCTGACAGAGCTGGTGCAACTAAGTCAGGTTTGTAGGCCTCTTTGCTCGTACACACTTTTTCAGTTCTGCACACAAATGTTCTATAGGATTGAGGTCAGGGCTTTGTGATGGCCACTCCAATACCTTGACTTTGTTGTCCTTAAGCCATTTTGCCACAACTTTGGAAGTATGCTTGGGGTCATTGTCCATTTGGAAGACCCATTTGCCAACAAGCTTTAACTTCCTGACTGATGTCTTGATGTTGCTTCAATATATATCCACATAATTTTCGGTCCTCATGATGCCATCTATTTTGTGAAGTGCACCAGTCCCTCCTGCAGCAAAGCACCCCCACAACATGATGCTGCCACCCCCGTGCTTCACGGTTGGGATGGTGTTCTTCGGCTTGCAAGGCTCCCCGTTTCCTCCAAACATAGTGATGGTCATTATGGCCAAACAGTTCTATTTTTGTTTCAACAGACCAGAGGACATTTCTCCAAAAAGTATGATCTTTGTCCCCATGTGCAGTTGCAAACCGTAGTCTGGCTTTTTTATGGCGGTTTTGGAGCAGTGGCTTCTTCCTTGCTGAGCGGTCTTTCAGGTTATGTCGATATAGGACTCATTTTACTATGGATATAGATCATTTTGTAATAGTTTCCTCCAGCATCTTCTGGGTCCTTTGCTGTTGTTCTGGGATTGATCTGCACTTTTCGCACCAAAGTACGTTCATCTCTAGGAGAGAGAACGTGTCTCCTTCCTGAGCGGGATGACGTCTGCGTAGTTCCATGGTGCTTATACTTGCGTACTATTGTTTGTACAGATGAATGTGGTACCTTCAGGCGTTTGGAAATTGCTCCCAAGGATGAACCAGACTTGTGGCGGTCTACAATTGTTTTTCTGAGGTCTTGGCTTATTTCTTTTGATTTTCCCATGATGTCAAGCAAAGAGGCACTGAGTTTGAAGGTAGGCCTTGAAATACACTCACAGGTACACCTCCACTTGACTCACATTATGTCAATTAGCCTATCAGAAGCGTCCAAAGCCATGACACAATTTTCTGGAATTTTCCAAGCTGTTTAAAGGCACAGTCAACTTAGTGTATGTAAACTTCTGACCCACTGGAATTGTGATACAGTGAATTAATCTGTCTGTAAACTATTTTGGGGAAAATTATTTGTGTCATGCCCAATGTAGATGTCCTAACCAACTTGCCAAAACTATAGTGGTTTAGCAAGAAATTTGTGGAGTGGTTGAAAAACGAGTTTTAATGACTCCAACCTAAGTATATGTAAAATTCTGACTTCAACTGTACATGTTTCAACCAGACCACCATAGTCCCTGTGCCCAAGAACGTCAAGGTTACCTGTCTAAATGACCATCTAGCACTCATCTGTAGCCAGGAAATGCTTTGAAAGGCTGGTTATGGCTCACATCAAGACCATCGTCCCAGACACCTTAGACCCACTCCAATTCGCATTCCACTTAACACTGCTCTTTCCCACCTGGACAAAAGGAACACCTATGTGAGAATGCTGTTCATTGACTACAGCTCAGCATTCAACACCTTTTGTGCCCTCCAAGCTCAACACTAAACTAAAGACCCTGGGATTAAACATCTCCCTTTGCAACTGCACTTCCTGATGGGCCACCCCAAGTGGTGAGGGTAGGAAACAACACATCCGCCACGCTGACCCTCAACACGGGGGTTCCCCTCAGGTTCATGCTTAGTCCCCTCCTGTACTCCCTGTTAACGCACGATTGAGTGGCCGCACATGACTCCAACTGCATCATTGTTTGCAGACAACACGAAGGTGGTAGGCTTGATCACGGACGACGATGAGACCACCTACAGGGAGGTGGTCAGATACCTGGCAGTGTGGTGCTAGGACAACAATCTCCCTCAACGTCAGCAAGACAAAGGAGCTGATCGAGGACTACAGGAAACGGAGGGCCAAGCATGCCCCCATCCACATCGACAGGGCTTTTGGGGAACCGGTTGAGAGCTTCAATTTCCGCGGTGTCCACATCATTATGAAACTCATGGTCCACACACATCAACACAGTCGTGAAGAGGGCACGACAACGCCTCTTCCCCCTCAGGGGGCTGAAATGATTCAGCATGGTTCCTCAAATCCTCAAAGTTCTACAGCTGCACCATTGTATGGCAACTATTTGGCATCCAACCGCAATGTGCCACACAGAGTAATGTATTGGCCCAGTACATCACTGGGGGCGAGCTCCCTTGCATCCAGAACCTCTATACCAGGTGGTGTCCGAGGAAGGCTGTGAAAATGATTAAAGACTGTTCTCCCTGCCACCGCACAGCAAGCGGTACTGATGCACCAAGTCTGGAACCAACAGGACAGTGAACAGTTTCTACCCCCAAGCTATAAGACCGCTTAGTAGTTAGTCATAGTTAACCAATAACTACCCGAAAGATCTGCGTTGATCCTTTTTGCACTAATCTCTTTTCACTCATCACATACGCTGCCATTACTGTTAATTATCTATCTGGTTGCCTATTCACTTTATCCCTACCTATATGTACATATCTACCTCAATCGACTCGGTACTGGTACCCTGTGTATATAGCCATGTTATCGTTACTCATTATGTATTATTTTTATATTTATTAGTGTTATTTGTATATATTTTTCGTCCCTTTTTTTACTACACTGAACAAAAATATAAACGTAACATGCAACAATTTTAAATATTTTACTGAGTTACAGTTCATAGAAGAAAATCAGTCATTTGAAATGAATTCATTGGGCCCTAATCTATTGATTTCACATGACTGGGAATACAGATACGTATCTGTTGGTCATAGAAACCTTTAATAAAAAGTTTGGGCGTGGATCAGAAAACCAGTCCTTATCTGGTGTGACCACCCGACCATTTGCCTCACCATTTGCGACATATCTCCTCTGCGTAGTTGATCAGGCTGTTGATTGTGGCCTGTGGCATGTTGTCCCACTCTTCTTCAATGGCTGTGCAAAGTTGCTGGATATTGGCGGTAACTGGAACATCCTGTCGTGAGCAACCCAAACATGCTCAAGGGTGACATGTCTGAGTATGCAGGCCATGGAAGAACTGGGACATTTTCAGCTTCCAGGAATTGTGTACAGATCCTTGCAACATGGAGCTGTGCATTATCATGCTGAAACATGAGGTGATGACATCGGATGAATGGCACGACAATGAGCCTCAGGGTCTTGTCACGGTATTCAAATTGTGCATTACAATTGCCATAGATAAAATGCAATTGTGTTGTATGTAGCTTATGCCTGCCCACTCTGTTCACAACGTTGACATCTGCAAACCGCTCACCGATAGGACACCACACGTTGTCTGCCATCTGCCCGGTACAGTTGAAACCAGGATTTAAATGTGAAGAGCACACTTCTCCAGCGTGCCAGTGGCCATCGAAGTTGAGCATTTGCCCATTGAAGTCTGTTATGTCATTGAACTGCGGTCAGGTCAAGACTCTGGTGAGGATGACAACCACGCAGATGAGCTTCCGTGAGATGTTTTCTGGCAGTTTGTGCAGAAACTCTTCAGTTGTGCAAACCCACAGTTTCATCAGCTATCCGGGGTGCTGGTCTCAGACGATACCGCAGGTGAAGAAGCCGGATGTGGAGGTCCTGGGCTGGCGTGATTACACTTGGTCTGCGATTGTATGTACTGCCAAATTCTCTAAAATGACGGAGGTAGTTTATGATGGAGAAATTCATATTCAATTCCGTGGTGGACATTCATGCAGTCAGCATGCCAATTGCATGCTACCTCAACTTGAATTTCTGTGGCATTGTATTGTGTGACAAAACAAATTGACACACAGTACCCCATATTGACAAAGAGAAAACAGGTTTTTAGGCATTTTTGCAAATGTATTAAAAATAAAAAAAACAATACCTTATTTACATAATTATGGTCAGGGAGGAGACCAAGAACCCGATGGTCCGTCTGACAGAGCTCCAGAGTTCCTCTGTGAGAGATGGGAGAACCTTCCAGAAGGACAACCAACTCTCAACCAGCACTCCACCAATCAGGCCTTTATGGTAGAGTGGCCAGATGGAAGCCACTCCTCAGTAAAAGGCACATGACCACCCACTTGGAGTTTGCCAAAAGGAATCTAAAGACTCTCAGACCATGAGAAACAAGATTCTCTGGTCTGATGAAACCAAGATTGGACTCTTTGGCCTGAATGCCAAGCGTCACATCTGGAGGAAACCTGACACCATCCCTACGGTGAAGCATGGTGGTGGCAGCATGCTGTGTGGATGTTTTGCAGCAGGAAGGACTGTGAGACTAGTCAGGATTGAGGGAAAGATGACCGGAGCAAAGTACAGAGAGATCCTTGATGAAAACCTGCTTCAGAGCTCTCAGGACCTCAGACTGGGGCAAAGGTTCACCTTCCAACAGGAAAATGACCCTAAGCACACAGCCAAGACAATGCAGGAGTCGCTTTGGGACAAGTCTCTGAATGTCCTTGAGTGGCCCGGCCAGAACCCAATCAAACATCTCTGGAGAGACCTGAAAATAGCTGTGCAGCAATGCTCACAATCCAACCTGACAGAGCTGCGAGGATCTGCAGAGTTGAATGGGAGAGCCTCCCCAAATACAGGTGTGCCATGCTTGTAGAGTCATACCCAAGAAGAATCCAGGCTGTAATCGCTGCCAAAGGTTCCTCAAGAAAGTACTGAATAAAGGGTCTGAGTACTTATGTAAATGTCATATTTCAGGTTTTTACTTTTTTAGCAAAAAAAATAATTGTTTTTTGCTTGTGTGTAGATTAAGAAAAGCAAAAACAATTTCATCAATTTTAGAATAAGGCCCGTAATGTAACAATGTGGAAAAAGTCAAGGGATCTGAATAATTCCAAATGCACTGTACTATGAAGAACATTGAAGGTCAAAGTGGAGGGTTCCATCAATCAATCAATCAACTGTATTTTATATAGCCCTTTCTCACAAAGTTGTCTCAAAGTGCTTAAGAGATACCCAGCCTAAAACCCCAAAGAGCCAGCAATGCAGAAGCACAGTGTCCAGGAAAAACTCCCCATTAAGGCAGGAACCTAGGAAGAAACTTGGAGAGGAACCAGGTTCCTAGGGGTGGCCAGTCCTCTTCTGGCTGTTCCCGGGTGGAAATATTTACAAGTGTGGCCATAAAGCCAAGTCGTTTTTCAAGATGTTTTCAAATGTTCATAGATGACCAGCCGGGTCAAATAATATCCATGGTGGCCATGGAGGTTGCAATTGTGGACAGCAGTTGAACATGGGTCAGTCAGTCCTAATATTTGAGATACTTTTGGTCATGTGGTGTATGTGGACATTCCAAATCATGGGCATTAATATGGAGTATGTCCCCCCCTTTTGCTGCTATAAGAGCCTCCACTCTTCTGGGAAGGCATTCCACTAGATGTTGGAACATTACTAGATGTTGGGACTTGCTTCCATTCAGCCATGAGCAATAGTGAGGTTGGGCACTGATGTTGTGCGATTAGGCCTGGCTCGCATTCAGCGTTCCAATTCATCCAAAAGGTGTTTGATGGGGTTGAGGTCAGGGCTCTGTGCAGCTAGTCAAGTTCTTCCACACTGATCTCGACAAACCATTTCTGTATGGACCTCGCTTTGTGCACAGTGGCATTGCAATGCTGAAACAGGAAAGGGCCTTCCCCAAATTGTTGCCACAAATCTGGAAGAACAGAATGTCTATAATGTCATTTGCTGTAGCTTTTAAGATTTCCCTTCACTAGCCCGAATCATAAAAAACAGCTACAGACCATTATTCCTCCTCCACCAAACTTTACAGTTGGCACTATGCATTGAGGCAGGTAGCGTTCTCCTGGCATCCGCCAAACCCAGATTCGTCCGTCGCACTGCCAGGTGGTGAAGCATGATTCATCAGTATTCTGAAGTCCAATGGCGGTGAGCATTACACCACTCCAGCCAACGTTTGGCATTGCGGATGGTGAACTTAGGCTTGTGTGCGGCTGCTCAGCAATGGAAACCCATTTCATGAAGCTCCCAACGAACAGTTATTGTGTTGACGTTGCTTCCAGAGGCAGTTTGGAACTCGGTAGTGAGTGGACAGACAATGTTAATGTGCTATGCGGTTCAGCACTTGGTGGTCCAGTTCGGTGAGATTCTGTGGCCTACCACTCCGCGGCTGAGCCCTTGTGGCTCCTTGAAGTTTCCACTTCACGATAACAGCACTTACAGTTGACCGGGGAAGCTCTAGCAGGGCAGAAATTTGACAAACTGACATGTTGCAAAGGGGGCATCATGACGGTGCCACCTTGAAAGTCACTCTGCTCTTCAGTACGAGCCGTTCTACTGCCAATGTTTCTCTATCGAGATTGCATGGCTGTGAGCTCAATGTTATACACCTGTTAGCAAAAGATGGAGCTGAAATAGCCGAATGCACTAATTTGTCCACATACTTGTGTGTGTATATAGTGTACCATTCTGTCCTAGTAGAGTCGTATTGGGTTAGTGTTGAGCTCCTCTGTTAGCTCTGTAATCAGTGCTCTTGTCTGAATGTGTGTCCTCTGATGCTCTGGCATCTTCTCCTAACACCTTCATGAATGAACAATCTCATCTCCCTGCCGAGCAGAAATGTTCTTTAATTGCGTCGACATGCCAGCGCATCCCCTACTCTATCAGACCGTCTCTGAACACACACACAGTTACTTACACACAAACAAACCTAAGATGACGGGGGTACTGGAGAACTCAGCAGATTGCATGTCCCACTGGTATGGGGCCTGTCACTGCAGCTCAGTGGGTGTGGATGGTGGCGGCTCTCCTCTCATCTTCTTGTCTCCTTTCTTCTCCGATGTAATGATCTGTCCCAAAATGTGTGCTCCTGCCGCTGTGATCGACAGAATGATAGCTCTCACCCACACACACCAGTATATTGAGCTATGTTGATCACACGCACTCCGGCCCCTCAATCTGACAGACGTCTCGTTAGCGCTCTGTCTGGAAGATCTGGGTGTGGGCTGTGCCCCCGCATATCCCTGTGTGTCTGTCGTGAGCTGATCACACCACTAAGAGACTGGTGGGCTCTGTCTGAGCTACCATCTTCTGAACTTCTGTGTTGAGCCCTATTTAGACGTAACAACTACCTCTTCTCTCCCTCCGCTCTCATTCTTTCTCCCCGCTCTTTTACTGGCGTTCTTTCTGTCTTCTCTCTTTCTCTGTCTTCTCGCGCTCTCTTTCTGTCCTCGCTCGCTCTCTTTCTGTCCTTGCTCGCTCTCTTTCTGTCCTCGCTCGCTCTCTTTCTGTCCTCGCTCGCTCTCTTTCTGTCCTCGCTCGCTCTCTTTCTGTCCTTGCTCGCTCTCTTTCTGTCCTTGCTCGCTCTCTTTCTGTCCTCGCTCGCTCTCTTTCTGTCCTCGCTCGCTCTCTTTCTGTCCTCGCTCGCTCTCTTTCTGTGCTCGCTCGCTCTCTTTCTGTCCTCGCTCGCTCTCTTTCTGTCCTCTCGCTCTCTCTTCCCTCCTTCCCGCTCTCTTAGGTGGAGGTCAAGATGCAGAAGACAGAGGGGATCAGGTGGGAGAAGCTGGAGGGAGAGGGACAGGAGCCCAACGTCAAACACTTCATCCCCAGTCAGTTCCTCTCCGTCACACACACACACACACGTGCGCGCTCCACCTTTGCGCTCTCTCCCTTACACTAACATATAACAAATTCAGAACTGGTTTGTGGTACTGAAACCTTTTTAATGCGTGTGTGTTCCTGTGTAGACCAGTACCCGTCATCGTCTGCCTCCAGCCGTAACTGGGACAAGGTGGTGGGGGACATCAGTGAGGAGGAGAAGAAGCTGGAGGGAGACGCAGCGCTTAACGAACTCTTTCAACAAATCTACTGTGACGGCACTGATGAGGTCAAACGGGCCATGAACAAATCCTTTGTGGGTATACACACACAACGAGAGGAACGGAGAAAGATGGTTTTGTTTTAGCAGTACACAGTCAGTATCACTGACTCTCTTCTCCTCCCCCTGTAGATGGAGTCGGGTGGTACAGTCCTGAGCACCAACTGGACAGACGTTGGGTAGAGAACGGTAGAGATGAGCCCTCCTGATGACATGGAGTTTAAGAAGTACTGAAGAACACTCTCGCGCTCTGCCTCAAATGGATCGCCCATATCTCCTCTCCCCCGAATGGTGCTTAAAGTTAGTGAGGGAGATGAGTCTCCAGCTTCGGTGATATTGCTTTCTCCTTCTCTTTGCCTCCAATGGACATGTCCACTTTATTCCCCCAAACCCACCCCTCCCTCCACCTTCCAGTCCGTCTGTCAATATTGGTTTTAGAGCTTTGGTGCTTTTTGCCGCAGTCCAGGAACCACTAGTAACCCTAGCGTTTAACCATTCTCACAAACACTATAAAGAGGTTAATCGATACATCTCTCTATCCTATATATAATAGAAAAACCGGGAATCATCTAAATGGCCAATTTGGTTAAAGGTAGTGTAGGGTTGAACTTGATTCCTGGACTGAAAGGTTGGGAAACCCTTTTCACCTCTTGTGGCTGTTCTTGTGTTTCGAGCCTTTCTTTATCCGGGGTGGGTGGGACGTTTATGTCGTCCCATTCACCACTCGGAATGAATACAAAATATGTGAAATGTTTTGATTTTTTTGTTTGTTTTTTGTTATACTTGTATAAGAATTATAGAATATTTTTCCACATCAGCAGCAATACAGTCATGCAATGGAAGTCGAATTTTAATTTCCTTTTCCTCAATGTGATTCAAACTTAAATGTAAATAAATTATTTTGTTTATGGATCACAATTCTTTGTTTCACTGTCTGTAATGTTGTCTAAGAGACCTGGGGCGTGTTCAGAAGGACAACAATTTTTAAACTTTCAGATAAACATATGTTATGTACATCAAAGGAATCAAGTCTGCTCTATTCGCTGCATTTTATCTGCAACGTTTGGCTACTGAAGGTGGCCCAAAGAAAGCTAGCATCGTCAATCACTAATACCAAACACACCCATTCCTGTACTAATCTACTGTACTATATTACAGGGAGTAGACCTCATCCTCACACACTACACTCTGTTGCTCTCTGCTTTGAGTGGACGTTGCGTTGTGCAGGAGCATTAATATGGATCTAACTGCATCATCAGCCCTCACACTGAGTTAAGTGAAAAATACACACACCCCTTCCTCACTGAGTTAACTGTTAAATTCATTGCACATTGTTTCAGGTGTCATGGCGATCAAATGGCTTCGGTTAAAACTCTTAACTGCATCTCACGCACCCACACAGCCTCCTGCCTGAAGCTGCTCTACTAACATCAAAAGGAGTTAAGCACTTTGCATTGTGGGTAAGATCTCAGCATGACGGCTGCAGTCTTAAGTCTCATTAAAAACTTCTAGAACTGGAACTCGGACATTAAAGCTTTCTAGATCTCTGAAACTCACTGCTGCTCTCAAAGTTTTTCACCTTATGGATCAACTAGTATATTTGACATATTAACTCCAGTGTGTTTGGCTGCATGCATGCTGTGTACGGTAGCATTCATCTCTGCAGCATACAGTTTGAAGGGCCGCTTATATATTGAGGACAGTACATTGCTGAAGTAATGTGTTGCTATGCAATAAGAATGGCAAAAATGAATTATATATGTTTACTTAAAAAAAGGTTTATTCATTGAAATTGCACTTTGAAATAGTTAATTAATAGTTACTTTTGAGGAGAAATACAAAGCAAACATCACATGTTGTTAGTGGGCCCTACTTCTGGAGAAACGGTTAGGAAATAGTTAGGACAGCAACATTTCTCACTAGCATGATGAATACCTAAAGGCATGCACAGCTGACATACAGTCTAGTCCTCCAACTCATATTTCAGCCTATAGAATACTTCTTACATTTATTTACACCAGAAAGCTAAAAGGAAAGGTGTTAGCTCTTTACATACACGTTTCCACAAATCATAACTATCACAGATCATATTATATATAATTGATATAAAATCTGTACTGATGTTACTTTGATATGTTTTGTTTAAGGTGACAAGATCAGACAGGATGATTTTGTTATCACGGGTATGTGGTATGAAAGAGTACTCTTTTCTAAAGAGTATTGTATGAGCATACATGTACTGTATGTCATATAGTATTGTCTGTTAAAGCATATCTTATGATGGAAAACTGAATATCCTTGAATGATTCGTTTTTTCCCTCGCCCAAATCCACCTACCCTCTTCTCTCTCTACCCGCCTCTCCTTCTCTCTGGACTCTACCAGTCCAGGGCTGGTTGAGGGGTGTTTAGAGGATGCCCAGGATGCGTCCCACCCACCAACGGCAGGGCATGATGACTCTGCAGGCTACCCTGCACCCGCGGTAGTGGTAGGGCCAGGGTTGGAACCCGCCCAGGGGCTCACAGATCCTCTGGCACTGGGTGTGGCTCCTCCGGCACTCCGTACAGCACACGCCCTGGTGGTCCAGCATGGGGTCAAAGGTCATGGTGCCCTCTTCGCCATCCAGGCCACGCTTTATGTTGAGTGAGAGGAACAGAAGGGGAGGAAAGGCAGATAGAGGGGAGAAGTAGGAGGATAGATGGAGACAGAAAGGGAGTAAGGGGAGTGAGAGAGTGAAATACTGATAATAGCCACATTTTCAACACCTCTCTAAACCCATTTATGTCTGTGTATAAATGTATAATGTGTTTCTGTGTAGAATTATATTTCTCATTCAATGATTTATCTCAAATGCAAACAGAGTTCTGTGTCTTTGGGAGTCTGGTTCTATTGGGAGTCTGGGGATGTCTGTTTCTCTCAGGGGAAGGAGAAGGAGGCGGAGCGGTGAGGATTAGGGGAAGTCTAGGGGTCTGGACATGGACAGAGGGGCAGGAGGGGAGCAATTTACACTCCTGAAAGGCTCAATGGGACTTTAGTTTGGTATTCTAAAGGGGTTCGTGAGGCGCAGACAGACTCGGCGTGACAAGCAAACACACACACACGCTCTGAGTGACAGGCGCACTCACATAATCACACACGGTCGGGGTGACATTGTGACCCCAACATCTGCTCCTGCTCACACAGCTGTGCATGCTGGGAGAGAGACGGGACCAGGACAGAAACCATTTGTCAGACACTCAACTGTTGACATAAGCGTGTGAACATAACATTATATATCTGAGAGAGGATGTGGTCTGGCTGTTAGAATAGGCCAATGGTAACACAGCAAACACTGTCAATGAAGGTCAAATATTAGTGCTCTGCTGTGGGAATCTCGAGTAACACAGCATACTGACTGATTGGTCCGGGGACTCACGTGATAGGGGTTCTCGGGGTTAAATTCTGCTTCCGGGTTCACTTCCTCCTCTGCCCCGGGTGCCTGGCGACGCTGATGAGGGGCCGCCCTCCTCTTCCTCTGCCCACCTGGGGAGAGCACAGAGACAGTCAATACACTATGGAAGCCAACACAACTGAATTTGACATCTGGTCATTATTGGAGACACTTTTGAAGGCAGCACACCTACATTGCTAATACTAATTGCAAAAAACCTACTAATTGTACTGTTTTGCATATCTCTAGTGCATCATGTTGCTATGTGCATTGCTTGGAGTCACTTTCATAACTTATTGTTGTTCTGTGATAATATAAAGGGGCTGATTGGGTACTGTTGGTGTAGGTGGGGCGGAGCCAGAAGATTGGCAGGTCTCCACACAAATCACGGATCTTGGAGCTGAGGAAGGCAGGGTCAGAGTGGGGCACGTCAGCTGCCACCCAGATCCGTGACTGTTCCTCAAATTTAGCAGGCATCACCTCATCCTCCTGGAGATAGAAAGACAGGGGGGTTATAAATACACAATAAACATTGAAATGTAAATCATATAAGTAGCTCTCGACTATACAAAGTTGCCAGACAGACAGACACGGGCTCTGGAAAGCCCCTGGGCTTACACTATGTTTGACGGACAGTAATTCTTTTCCTATTTAATGGCAATTTTCGGACTCTTTTGACTCCTTGTCTGTTTTGATGTGGTTTGCTCTTTCTCGTTCCCCATTTTCTGTTTAAATATTTTGCATGTTTTCTAAATGAAACCAATAACAAAGTACATATTAAAACAGGTCAATCCCTCATACTTTATGAAGCCCGAGGTAGAACTGAGTAGAAAATACAGTAGAGTTGTTCCACCAATTCGGTGCCTTTTGAGAAAGGTAACTTGGTCAATTTATTTTTGATTTCACCTCATTTTAACATTCTGTCATAAAGAGCACATCTTTAACTTAATAAACAGCACGTTTTCCAATTTCATGACGTAAAAAATATAAGTGCCAAATAAAGTAACAGGGTTGATCATAACAGAATTGATGATTTCTTCTTAAATCAGTCATAAATCCCTTTGTGACAGGGGGAATGGAAGCCTGTTGTCTGCAACGGAGTGGCAAAAACAATGCAATTGTTAAAACATTTCTAGCTAGTCTATCTATGGGTAACAGGGTTGGCGTGTTATGCTCGACCTGCTTAGTTTTCCACTACAAAACACCAGAAAATGTCCAAAAAGAGTAGAACCATCTCACCTTCTTTAACTCTAGGATTTGACTATTAGATAGTCAATGTTTATTTTTTTAAAGGAATAGTTTAACCATATTAAAATGAGAGTTCAGTTCACATAACAGGGTTGACCTTAAAATGAGGGACAGACGTCAATGAATCATTAATCACATGAAATAAATAATACTCTTCAGAAGTAACTTTGTCAAAGCAACAAAATAACTAGGGCTTTACCATTTAAACTTGGATAAAATGTGGGACTAAGTGGGTTAAAATCTTGATAGAAGTGACACAGGGTTGACGGAGCAAGCCTTTAGTCATAACTGTGTGTGGTGAGCTTTCTGGCACCCAGAGCTGCTGAGGCATCAGCCAAGTGGGTGCCATGCATTGTGAAGGAGAAGACCAGTAGCTACATGACTCAGGCTGGTTCCCAGAGTAGCCTTCTACATACACCCTTCATCAACCGTCTCCCTGACCCCCTTCCATCTTTGGAGGATTAATGCACACAATGACTTTGACTCTACTGGTTGACCTAACTATAGCTAGTGAACTCAATGTATTGCTTGTTTGTTTTTTGCTTTTGAAGAGCTTTCAGATTGTTATGAAAAGCGAGTTAGACGTTTAATAAATTATTATTATATTAAAAGTCTGATTTATTGAATTCTCCAAAGGCAACTTCATTTAATATTGCAGGCTTTTGAAATTCATAATTGGTGCACAGTTTCTACTTAAAATATCAAAGGAACGCAAAGGCACTCATCTTGTGTAATGACCCAGTAGCTCTTCTGTTGATGAAAAAACCTTCAGGTTCTCCAGTATTTAGGTGCTCAAACAAAGTCAGGAGACATTCACATTAAGTCTACAAGCTGACAGAAAAACATGACCTACATATTAAAAAGTATATCATCTGATTTCTAGATCAAAAACACACACACACACACACACACACACACACACACACACACACACACACACACACACACACACACACACACACACACACACACACACACACACACACACACACACACACACACACACACACACACACACACACACACACACACACACACACACACACACAGAGAGATAGACACAAACACACAGCTAACACTAATAACATGGTAGTAACATTGTATTATTAGAGTAATAAACATGTGTGCTAGTTACTAAACAGGTAATAGATAGTCAGGGGAATGTTATCATCTAACCCAACAGATTACTTTTTCATTTTAAATTGTTAGCTTGGGGGACAAACAACAGCAAGGGTCCTCCACTGCAGGACCGATAAGAGTCTATCTGACCCAGTGTGTGTGTGTGTGTGTGTGTCACCCCTGCGAGACTGATAAGAGTTTATCTGACCCATATTTCCCATCACTCTAAATTACAGCAGATGACCAGCCTGCAGCTACTATTATAACCACATCTCCCTATCTGAGCCGAACACACACACACACACACACACACACACACACACACACACACACACACACACACACACACACACACACACACACACACACACACACACACACACACACACACACACACACACACACACACACACACACACACACACACAGTTTGGCACACAGCAGAATAAATAAATGGCTGTTCACAAGGCAGAGAGTCATGTACTGTGTGTGTGTGTGTGTGTGTGTGTGTGTGTGTGTGTGTGTGTGTGTGTGTGTGTGTGTGTGTGTGTGTGTGTGTGTGTGTGTGTGTGTGTGTGTGTGTGTGTGTGTGTGTGTGTGTGTGTGTGTGTGTGTGTGTGTGTGAGAGAGAGAGAGAACAGCCCTGCATGATGTTTAATGATGTGTACATGGTGCATATGCAGCGCTAACTGATTTAAATAATCAGACGGCCTCATTTCGGCAAAGGGACAGCTTACACACACACTCACAAACACACACACACAGAGAAACACACACAAACACAACTTGCAGCACTGTGACAGCTTGACAGGCTTGTTCAGATGTTGTTAAGATCAGTGTGTCGATCCAACCCACCTCGTCCCAGTTTGGCCAGAGAGTGTGAAAAGATGACTCACAAGCAAAAGCAATCCTTCTCTCTGAGAGGCATGTGCTAGTGTGTGTATGTGTGTATGTGTGTATGTGTGTGTGTGTGTGTGTGTGTGTGTGTGTGTGTGTGTGTGTGTGTGTGTGTGTGTGTGTGTGTGTGTGTGTGTGTGTGTGTGTGTGTGTGTGTGTGTGTGTGTGTGTGTGTGTGTGTGCGTGTGTGTGTGTACACGTGTGTGTATAGCGCTGAGCGATTCACCGAAATCTATATTTTCCACTTTTTGAACAACTAATGACTTAGGTTTAATTATTTGAATTCAGTTTTTTTCATGAGCTCATTACGCACATTGCAGCCGTTTCTCTAGAGATAAATCCGTTTAAGCCCGAACTGTGCGATGTAGTAGGGAGTTGTAGTTTCCAAAAGAACAATATTCTACATAGTAATTAACTACAATGACTATAATCCATTGTGCGCCTACTTGTCCAGTCTGTGTTTCTTTTACACCTGCTATGTAAAAGAGATAGAAAACTGCAGGATCGAAGAGGGATAGAGAGCAGTTGCTTTGCGAGGTACCTGAAAATACATGATCAAAGTGATCGATAGTTATATTCTTACTTTGAAGATCTACCTAAATAGTGATTTTGTCAGACAGAGATGAGAAGATGATGTGGAATTAAATAATAAAGTAATCAAATAAAACAAAAGTAAAATAAAATACTGAACTCTTTTATTAAAGTAATGTGAATAAATGATGGCTAATAAGAGATAAATAGTAATGGGCATCACTACCATCATGGGACATTTACTAATGGTTTTATTCTGAGTTGTTACAGCATCAACCCAAATAATGACTAGTACATGAAATGGTTTAAAAAAATTATCAAAACCAAAATCGAAAACCGTGTGTCACGACTTCCGCAGAAATCTTGTTCGGGTGGTGTTCGGCGGTCGACGTCACCGGCTTTCTAGTCACCACCGATCCATGTTTCATTTTCCTTTTGTTTTGTCTGTATTACACACACCTGGTTTCAATTCCCATATCATGTTCCTTATTTAACCCTCTGGCATACCTTTCTGTTCTGTCTGTGATTGTTGGTGTCTTAGTGGTTGTTGTAGGTGTTAGTTTGTATGTATTTTCCTTATTGGAATATTGCTTGTTTGTTTTATTGAGTAAACTCAGTTGTTTTTCTCTAATCTGTGTCCTGCGCCTGACTCCGCTACATCTCTGTACCCAATCGCTGACAGAATCACGGACCTTTCAAATGGAGTCAGCAGGTGCAGCCAGCCCTTCTCTCCCAGTAGAGGAGCGCGTCCAGCAGCACGCAACCATGTTACAAAGTCTCGGGACAGCCATGGATCGCGTGCTGCAAACAATGGACAGATGGGAGAGAGGAGGCTTTCCTGTAAATCCAACATCATCACCTCCGCCCGCACCTCAACCCACACCGATGTCCACCCCTCCTTTGTCAGGACCCAGTGGGATTCGGCTCTTGCTCCCGGGAGCGTATGACGAAACAGCTGCCGGGTGCCAGGGGTTCCTACTCCAGCTGGAGCTCTACCTGGCAGCTGTTCAGCCGGCCCCTTCGGGACGCGAGAGAGTGAGCGCCCTCATCTCCTGCATGACTGGAAAAGCCCTGGAGTGGGCCAACGCCATCTGGGGAAGGGAAGGCTCGACTCTGGATGACTACGAGGACTTCTCCCGCCGCTTCCGGGCAGTTTTTGATCATCCACCTGAAGGGAGAGCGGCGGAAGAGCGATTGTTCCATCTGAGACAGGGGATGAGGAGCGCTCAAGAGTTCGCACTGGACTTCAGAACTCTGGCCGCTGGTGCGGGATGGAATGAGCAGGCCCTGATCGACCACTATAGGTGTAGTTTACGAGAGGACGTTCGTAGGGAGCTAGCCTGCAGGGACACCACTCTCAACCTGGACCAGCTGGTGGATTTATCTATCCGGCTGGATAACCCGTTGGCCTCCCGCGGACGTCCGGATCGGGGTCCGTCCGTTCCATTTCCCAGCACCTTGGATCCAACACCGATGGAGTTGGGAGGGGCTGCTATGAGGGGGGCCGGAGGGGGGACCATTCCCTGCACCAGCTGTGGCCGCAGAGGGCATACTGCTGGTCGGTGCTGGGGTGGTTCTCCAGGAAGTCGAGGTAGCAGGCGGAGCACTGGTGGGTCATCCCAGGTGAGTAGGCACACAACTCACCCATAGCCCCCTGTTGCACACATGTGGTTACCTATAGAATTTCCTGAGTTTTCCCGCATTCCCAGCATAAGGCGCTAGTATATTCAGGTGCAGCTGGGAACTTTATTGACCACTCCTTGGCACATAGATTAGGGATCCAGTTTGTTCCTGTTGATGTTCCCTTCTCTATACATGCCTTAGATAGTCGTCCTTTGAGGTCGGGGCTAATTAGGGAGGTCACAGCTCCCATTACTATGATAACGCAGGGGGGTCACGAGGAGAGAATTAGTCTCTTCCTGATCGACTCTCCTGCGTTTCCTGTTGTTTTGGGCCTTCCCTGGTTGGCCTCTCATGATCCTATTATTTCGTGGCAACAGAGGACTCTCAAGGGATGGTCCTGTCAGTGTTCAGGGAGGTGTGTAGGTGTTTCCTTAGGTGCCACTACGGTGGAAAGTCCAAACCAGGTTTCCACCATGCACATTCCCCCCGAATATGCCGATTTGGCACTCGCCTTCTGTAAAAAGAAGGCAACTCAATTACCACCCCATCGACAGGGGGATTGTGCGATAAATCTCCAGGTAGGTGCTGCACTTCCCAGGAGTCACGTGTATCCTCTGTCACAGGAGGAGACGGCGGCTATGGAAACATATGTCACCGAATCTCTGGGACAGGGATACATTCAGCCTTCCACTTCACCTGTCTCCTCGAGTTTATTTTTTGTGAAGAAGAAGGATGGACGTTTACGCCCGTGTATTGACTATCGAGGTTAAAATCAGATTACGGTAAAATACAGTTACCCGCTACCTCTCATCGCCAGTATGACAGAATCATTGCACGGGGCACGCTTCTTCACAAAATTGGACCTCAGGAGCGCTTACAACCTGGTGCGTATCCGGGGAGGGCATGAGTGGAAGACGGCGTTTAGTACCACTTCTGGGCACTATGAGTACCTCGTCATGCCGTATGGGTTAATGAATGCACCATCAGTCTTCCAATCCTTTGTGGATGAGATTTTCAGGGATCTGCACGGGCAGGGTGTAGTGGTGTATATAGATGACATTCTAATATACCCGGTGTGACTGCAGTGGTCAGCTGGGGCGGACAGGGCTTTTGGTCACCTGAAGGCTCTGTTTACCTCGGCTCCTGTACTGGCTCATCCTGATCCCTCCTTGGCATTCATAGTAGAGGTGGACGTGTCCGAGACGGGGGTAGCTGTCTCAGCGCTCGGGTACACCACCGAAGCTCCGTCCCTGTGCTTTCTTTTCGAAGAAGCTCAGCCCGGCGGAGCGAAACTATGATGTGGGTGATTGGGTGCAATTGGCTGTTGTCAAGGCTCTGAAGGCGTGGAGGCATTGGCTTGAGGGAGCTAAACACCCTTTCCTCATTTGGACTGACCACCGCAATCTGGAGTACATCCGGGCGGCGAGGAGAATGAACCCTCGCCAGGCAAGGTGGGCCATGTTTTTCACCCGCTTTGTTTTCACCCTATCCTACAAACCAGGTTCCCAGAACGTTAAGGCAGACGCACTGTCCCGGCTGTATGCTACAGAGGAGCGGTCCACGAATCTAACTCCCATAATTCCAGCTTCTCGCCTGGTGGCACCGGTGGTATGGGAGGTGGACGCGAACATCGAGCGGGCGTCACGTGCAGAGCCCACTCCCCCTGAGTGTCCAGCTGGACGTTTGTACATTCCGTTTGATGTCCGCGATCGTTTTATCTGTTGGGCTCACACGTCACCCTCCTCTGGTCATCCTGGCATCGGTCGGACGGTGCGCTGCCTTGCTGGGAAGTACTGTTGGCCCACTTTAGCTAAGGACGTGAGTGTTTATGCTTCCTCCTGTTCGGTATGCGCACAGTGCAAGGCACCTAGACAGCTGCCCAGAGGGAAATTACAACCCCTTCCCGTTCCACAACGACTGTGGTCACACCTATCGGTGGATTTCGTGACGGATCTTCCTCCGTCGCGGGGTAACACCACAATCCTGGTCGTTGTGGATCTGTTTTCTAAGTCCTGCCGTCTCCTTCCTTTACCCTGTCTCCCTACGGCTCTACAGACTACGGGGGCCCTGTTCACCCACGTATTCCGGCACTACGGGGTACCTGAGGATATAGTTTCTGATCGGTGTCCCCAATTCACATCTAGAGTCTGGAGGGCATTTATGGAACGCCTGGGGGTCTCGATCAGCCTTACCTCAGGTTTCCACCCCGAGAGTAACGGGCAGGTGGAGAGAGTCAACCAGGATGTGGGTAGGTTTCTGCGGTCCAATTGCCAGGACCGGCCGGGGGAGTGGGCGGTTTACATCCCCTGGGCGGAGATGGCCCAAAACTCCCTCCGCCACTCCTCTACCAACCTATCACCGTTTCAGTGTGTGCTGGGTTATCAGCCGGTCCTGGCACCATGGCATCAGAGCCAGATCGAGGCTCTAGTTCTCTGATAATCTGACAGCTGCTAACAGGACATTAAAGCCTCCTTGTATGTGAGCTGGAACTTTATGCTTCTCCTGACTGCAGGGTTACTGGCTCATGACCTTCTCTGGCTGTTCATTAAGTTGCTACATTAAGGGAAAAAACAACACCAGTATAGAGAAACATGAATAGATAGATGTTCACCATCAAATACTTCTAAACTGGCTTCACTCTGAGAGAAATGGACAACATGACAGTCAGGGCTTTAACACATGACTTGGGGCATAGGGGGTGGGGAGTTCCTTGTGTCAGGTGAGGCCATATCACAGGTCTTGTTTGGGTATAGTTTGTGGCAGAAGAGCCCCTCCAGGCCAGAGAGAGAGCTCATGTTTGGGTCTGGATGCCAATCTACTACAATCTCTTCCTTTCCCTTTACAAGCCCTCAGGCTAAACACATCCAGGCCAACTAACCACACACACACTGCCACAGCAGACACATCCACACACAGCTAACCCAGCCAGAGTCAACCACTCAGTTCATCTTAGATCTGTCCTGTAATCGCTTAAATTACCGCAGTCCCTATATCTACCCCGCCCCCCAACCCTGTTAACCGTGTCTGACAGTTGATAGGTGTGTGTCGTGGTCAGATAGGTAACCCAGAACTTCTCTGACCTGATACCTTCACCTTTAGACAGACAGAGACACACAGAGGAAGGTGATGAGTGAAGTAGCACGCAAGTGTTAGAGTGAGAGAAATAGAGGGAGGGAGAGAGAGACGGAAAGAGAGAGAGAGAGATAGAGAGACAGAGGCACTGGTGTACCGGACACACCCGCAGCCCCAACAAGGCTGAGGGGCCCATGAGATCTGCGGGCCCATGTGCTTGTCATCAATGTCTATTTATTTTTTTGGTGTAATAAATCCTTTTGACAGTAACCTTCTAAAAATAAATTTATTCATATACCTTTTTTAATTTCCATATGTACCAAGTGTTTGTTTCTTGGGCTTCAGGAATGTGACTGAAAAAGTTCCTCAGCCCTTGAAAAAGAAACATTTAAACTGATTGAAAGTATAAGGGGGATATCCATGAACAAATGTCGTGGTCAAGGCTACGATGGTGACAGTGCAATGAGTGGAGCTTAATCAGGTGTTCTAAAGTTCATATCAGACAGAGAGCCTAATGCTTCTTATGTAATTCTTTATGAGTTTTAGTTTAGAGAACGAGCCCTCTGCAGAAACGACAGTTACAGGGATGGTTGTCACGTTCCTGACCTATTTATGTTAGTTTTTGTGTGTTAGTTGGTCAGGACGTGAGGTTGGGTGGGCATTCTATGTTATCTGTTTCTATGTTGGTTTCGGTTTGCCTGGTATGGCTCTTGATTAGAGGCAGGTGGTTTGCGTTTGCCTCTAATTAAGAGTCATATTTAGGTAGGGCATTCTCACTGTTTGTTTGGGGGTGATTGTCTCCTGTGTCCGTATGTTATGTTCGTACCACATGGGACTGTAGCGTTTGTTTGTTTCGTTTTCGTTTCGATGTCGTCTGTTACCTGTACGTAAGTTTATGTTTAGTTATGTAAGTTTATGTTCAGGTCTCGTCAACGTCGTTTTGTTATTTTGTAGTTTTGAAAGTGTTTTGTTTCGTTTCGTGTGCCATCATCGTTGTTAAATAAAGATGGCTTATTTCCCAAAGCCTGCGTTTTGGTCTGAGGATCCTTCTCTCCTCACCTCATCCGAGGATGAGGAGAGCGTCACCCGTTACAGAATCACCCACCAAGCTAAGACCAAGCGGCAAAGGAAAACGAAACGGAGTAAGGGACAGGAGAGAAAGGAGCAATGGACATGGGACGATGTTTTGGATGGAAAGGGTTGCTACACTTGGGAGGAGATCCTGGCTGGGAGGGATCGCCTCCCATGGGAACAGGTGGAGGCATTGAGGAGAGCAGAGGCTACCTGGGAGAGGAACCGGAGCTATGAGGGAACGCGTCTGGCACGGAAGCCGAAAAAGCCCGTAAGTAATTCCCAAAAATTTCTTGGGGGGGGGCTAGGAGATAGTGGGCCAAGGGCAGGTAGGAGACCTGCGCCCACTTCCCAGGCTTACCGTGGAGAGCGGGAGTACGGGCAGGCGCCGTGTTACGCAGTAGAGCGCACGGTGTCTCCTGTACGAGTGCATAGCCCGGTGCGGGTTATTCCACCTCCCCGCACTGGGAGGGCTAGATTGGGTATTGAGCCAGGTGTCATGAGGCCGGCTCAACGCGTCTGGTCTCCAGTGCGTCTCCTCGGGCCGGCATACATGGCACCGGCCTTACGCATGGTTTCTCCGGTTCGCCTACATAGGCCGGTGCGGGTTATTCCACCTCCCCGCACTGGTCGGGCAACCGGGAGCATTCAACCAGGTAAGGTCGGGCAGGCTCAATGCTCAAGAGAGCCAGTACGCCTCCACGGTCCGGTATTTCCGGCACCACCTCCCCGCCCCAGCCTAGTACCTACAGTGTATACACTACGCACTAGGCTACCAGTGCGTATCCTGAGCCCTGTTCCTCCTCCACGCACTCTCCCTGTAGTGCGTGTATCTAGCCCGGTGCCTCCAGTTCCGGCACCACGCACTAAGCTACCAGTGCGTCTCCAGAGCCCTGTACAAACTGTATCTTCTCCCCCTACTAATCCTGATGTGCTTGTCCTCAGCCCGGCGTCACCAGTGCCGGTACCACGCATCAGGGATAGAGTAGGCTTTGAGAATACAGTGTGCCCTGTCCCTGCTCCCCGCACTAGTAGGAAGGTGCTTATCATTAGCACGGTGCCTCCAGTTCCGGCACCACGCACCAGGTCTACAGTGCGCCATATCCGGCCAGAGCCATCCGTCTCACCAGCGCCATCTGAGCCATCCGTCTCCCCAGCGCCATCTGAGCCATCCGTCTCCCCAGCGCCATCTGAGCCATCCGTCTCCCCAGCGCCGTCTGAGCCATCCGTCTGCCAGGAGCCTGCAAAGCCGCCCGTCTGCCATGAGCCTGCAAAGCCGCCCGTCTGCCATGAGCCTACAGAGCCGTCAGCCAGACAGGAGCCGCTAGAGCCGTCAGCCAGACAGGAGCCGCTAGAGCCGTCAGCCAGACAGGATCTGCCAGAGCCGCCAACCAGACAGGATCTGCCAGAGCCGCCAACCAGACAGGATCTGCCAGAGCCGCCAACCAGACAGGATCTGCCAGAGCCGCCAACCAGACAGGATCTGCCAGAGCCGCCAACCAGACAGGATCTGCCAGAGCCGCCAGCGAGCCATGAGCAGCCAGAGCCGTCAGAGCGCCATGAGCAGCCAGAGCCGTCAGAGCGCCATGAGCAGCCAGAGCCGTCAGCCTGCCATGAGCGTCGAGAGCCGTCAGCCTGCCATGAGCGTCGAGAGCCGTCAGCCTGCCATGAGCGTCGAGAGCCGTCAGCCTGCCATGAGCATCGAGAGCCGTCAGCCTGCCATGAGCGTCGAGAGCCGTCAGCCTGCCATGAGCGTCGAGAGCCGTCAGCCAGCCATGAGCATCGAGAGTCGTCAGTCAGCCATGAGCTGCCCTTCAGCCTGAAAAGGCTAGATACCCAGAACTGCCCATCAGTCCAGAGCTGTCTCTCTGTCCGGAGCTGCCTTTCAGTCCGGAGTTGCCCCTCTATCCTGATCTCCCTCTCTATCTTTATCTACCTCTATAGTCTTATCTATCCCTCTGTCTTGGTTTATCTCTCTGTCCCGGTATTGTCATTATTAGATATGTTATTAGGAGGATTTTGTGGGGGAAGTAAGAGGGTGGACATTCTTGAAGGGAGGGGGCTAGGATGGATTATGGTGGGGTGGGAACCGCGCCCGGAGCCTGAGCCACCACCGTGGTTAGATGCCCACCCAGACCCTCCCCTAGACTTTGTGCTGGTGCGTCCGGAGTTCGCACCTTGTGGGGGGGGTACTGTCACGTTCCTGACCTATTTATGTTAGTTTTTGTGTGTTAGTTGGTCAGGACGTGAGGTTGGGTGGGCATTCTATGTTATCTGTTTCTATGTTGGTTTCGGTTTGCCTGGTATGGCTCTTGATTAGAGGCAGGTGGTTTGCGTTTGCCTCTAATTAAGAGTCATATTTAGGTAGGGCATTCTCACTGTTTGTTTGGGGGTGATTGTCTCCTGTGTCCGTATGTTATGTTCGTACCACATGGGACTGTAGCGTTTGTTTGTTTCGTTTTCGTTTCGATGTCGTCTGTTACCTGTACGTAAGTTTATGTTTAGTTATGTAAGTTTATGTTCAGGTCTCGTCAACGTCGTTTTGTTATTTTGTAGTTTTGAAAGTGTTTTGTTTCGTTTCGTGTGCCATCATCGTTGTTAAATAAAGATGGCTTATTTCCCAAAGCCTGCGTTTTGGTCTGAGGATCCTTCTCTCCTCACCTCATCCGAGGATGAGGAGAGCGTCACCCGTTACAATGGTAAAACAGCTTGGTTGCCGTAGCAACATAAGGGAAACTAGGCAGAAGGGAGGAGTGCTTAAATTAAAGCAGTTCTGCAATATCTTTAATTGCGTTTCTCATTCTCCTTAATTGCTGGCCTCAACACGTTACGGAACAAGATTAACTTTGATTTTCGTTCTTACTGGTGAATTGACGATTGAGATTGAGGAATATCAACAGTCCCTTATCTCTGGTATATCTTGGCATGCATCATTCAAAAATAAGTTTAAATTGTGTGCAGCGCAATGGACATATAATTCACAATGTCTCAGGAAAGACTGTCTGGGTTGGCAATACCCAGTATAGAAAACAGTCGGGCCGCAACCTGGACCTACAGGCCGTGGTGAAAACATTTGCACACAAAAAAGGAGTACTTCAGGAGACCAAGGGAGTCTCAAGTTGGATTTAATATGTTTTAGGCCTCATTTAATTTTCCTTGAATATTGCAGTCCATTTGTGTAGGATATTAGCAGACAATAAATAGTAGCTGAATTTATCCTCAAGCCAACTACTTTTTTCCTCATTGTTAGGCTATTTGATGTGTAATTTTTATAAAAAGATTTTAAATAGCACCTAAATCGCAGCTAAAGACGCTAAAGATGGTATTATACAGTACCAGTCAACAGTTTGGACACACCTACTTATTTCAAGGTTTTTCTTTATTTTTTACTATTTTATACATTGTAGAATAATTGTGAAGACATCAAAACTATGAAATAACATACTGAACACATAGGGACAAATCAAATATATTTTATATTTGAGATTCTTCAAAGTAGCCACCATTTGCCTTGATGACAACTTTATACACTTTTGGCATTCTCTCAACCAGCTTCATGAATGCATTTCAATTAACAGGTGTGCCTTGTTTAAAGTTAATTTGTTGAATTTCTTTCCTTCTTAATTTATTTGAGCCAATCAGTTGTGACAAGGTAGAGGTGGTATACAGAAGATAGCCCTATTTGGTAAAAGACCAAGGCCATATTATGGCAAGAACAGCTCAAATAAGCAAAGAGAAATGACAGTCCATCATTACTTTAAGACATGAAGGTTAGTCAATCCGGAAAATTTCAAGAGCTTTTAAAGTTTCTTCTTGCAAAAAACAAAAGCGCTATAATGATATTGGCTCATGAGGACCGCCACAGGAAAGGAAGACCCAGAGTTACCTCTGCTGCAGAGGATAAGTTCATTAGAGTTACCAGCCTCAGAAATTGCAGCCCAAATAAATGCTTCACAAAGTTCAAGTAAAAGACACATCTCAACATTAACTGTTCTGAGGAGACTGTGTGAATCAGGCCTTCATTGTTGAATTGCTGCAAAGAAACCACTACTAAAGGACACCAGTAAGAAGAAGAGACATCATTGGGCCAAGAAACACGAGAAATGGACATTAGACCGGTGGAAATCTGTCCTACAATAGCTATAGATAGTACACTTCATAATGAAACAATCCCTACTAAGCTAGTGTTTTGAGGGTGGACTTACAGTATTTTTTTTACATTAATAGACTGGTTTTACTTTCTATCCAAGCTGTGAGAAGGCGAGGACAGCTCATGTCATGCAGGTTCAGGTAGCCTATATATTCAGCTGTATATAAAAATAAAAATAAATTGGTAGCTGATTAGTATTCTGTTGTATCGGAAATTATTTTGACAATCTGCATTGTTTGAATTTCAAACTTTAATGACTGAATTATATTATTGCCACAAGCCAGAAGTAAAATAATGTCAGCATTGTGATACCGTGTATAGCTTCGTGAAATGTTAGGCTTAACCTGAGAAAATGACCACCAAATAGGCCTACCAATAAACATTTATCCATTAGCTAAAACAAACGGCGACCTTGCCAGGCGCCCCAGAGGAGCTGTGTTACGCCTGTGGACAGAGGGAGAGGGAGACTGGATAGAGAGAGGCAGTAAGAGAGCTGAGGTCATTCCTACCAGGTCGAACAGAAGTGAGTCTTTGTTGAGAGTTTTCACATCAGGCAGGTGAGCTTTGACCTGGGTCTTAATGTAACACTTCTCTCCTCCAGCGAAACGGACACCAGTTATACCCTGGAGAGAGAGAGATTGAAGAGAGCAAATGGATTATAACAAACACATTTAAAATTTAATGAGCAATGTGCATCCAACATGTTACATAATTACTTCAATGTACCATTGGAATTAGAATTTTTTGCTATTGCTGTTGTTCTTTCAAACTTACAACCTGGAAGTCGTGGACCTCCACTGCTTCCCCATTTCCGCTGCCGGTGCGGAATCTCTCTATGTTGTTGGTACCATCAATCTCCATAGAGCCCTCCTCCACCTTACCGTTAATACTCATGCTGTAGTGGACGTAGTAGACCTGCCACACACACACACACGCACGCACACACGCACGCACGCACGCACGCACGCACGCACGCACACACACACACACACACACACACACACACACACACACACACACAGGGAATGTTTTCATACCCGTAAGAAGGAGCGACGGAGAAGGAATCATAGTTTTGTGCGAGGTTGTGCGAGGTGACCATTGTTTTAAGATTTAATATGGGGGGTTTTCTATTCGTTTTTAACATTTAGTTTAGTTGAAGTTAGTTTTCAGACTTGATTTACTATTTTTTATTTAGTTTCAGTTTGATAAAAATCTTTCTATTTCCTTTTTTTATTATTTAGTGTTAGGGATAGAAGGTAGCCTAGGCGTGGGAGACTAGGAGACATGTATGTGTTTTTGGCCTATAGTTGGACCGCAGAGTGAAGGAAAAGCAGCCATCAAGTCCTCAGCATATGTGGGAACTCCTTCAAGACAGCTGGAAAAGCATTCCTCATGAAGCTGGTTAAGAGAATGCCAAGAGTGTGCAAAGCTGTCATGAAGGAAAAGGGAGGCTACTTTGAAGAATTTCAAATAAAAAATATATTATGATTTGTTTTAACACTTATTTGGTATGCTACATGATTCCATATGTGTTATTTCATAGTTTTTATGTCTCCACAATAAAACAAAAGGTTTTATAGTTATTATGACACCTCCACTGTGGGGCTCTATTGCCTACTGCCATCGCGTGTTCGCTCTTTCAAACTACCTGTGAGTTCTATTGGCTGCTGTATTTAACTTTCAGCTAACAAGAGCTTGCATCCCTCTTCAAATAGTCTATTGGTATAAGAAATGCTGAAAAAAATTATGTCCGACAAGCTATTCTAGTCTAGCTTTTCCTGCCTGGGACTCCAAGAGCTACGGAGCATTTTTTAAAGGAGAGAGGCGGGCGGAGGTTCGTATTCCCAAGAGACAGAGGTTGTAAGTTAGAAGCTTATTATGCATCACCCATCATTAATTAGCTAAACATAAGGCTAATACTGCATTGAATATATTTCTTGAAAGACATAGGCTAGGACATGTATATATCAACTATAACAGGATGATCTATTTTGGAATCAATTTGAATGTAGTTGATGGAGAGGGAGAAAGACTGAGAGAGAGTGCTCGCGTGTGCACTGATTTAAAACAACGATATTTGATTGTAAAACTCTGACTCTGAAAAAAATATATATATATTTACAATAAAAAAAACAAGGTGAGCCCTGAAAGCCAGATGGAGATGGGTAAATTCGGTCTTTATATTACTGTAGCATAGACTATGCTGCAGCAAATGCAAGCCTACCTGTCACAAGAAAAAAAGGTACCATGATGAGATGATAGGTCTACAATACATTGTGAACTGCGCTCCATACTGAGATGGGCTGTCTGTCCCCATGCTGAGCGTTGATTCATCATGCAGAGGCCATAGAGAAGCCAGATTTAGACATCACATATAATTGAACAGTCCATTTCACTCCATGCTGTTCATATAAATCATTTATTGTAATTTACCGGTTTCTCGCAGTTACTTAAGGGGGAGGTTTTGGGTGGTAAATCCCTGTAAATCTTGATAACCGGGTTCCCGCCATTCAACCCTAATCGGGATATGTAATAGAGTAGCAGCAGCGTATGTGAAGTGTGAAAGTGTGTCTGTATGAGTGTACGTGTGGCGTCGATATGCATGTGTGTGTGTATTTTGTGCGTGTGAGTGTATGTAGTGTGTGTGCTTGGGGGTAGAAGCTGCTCAGGTGCCTTTTGGTCCCAGACTTGGCGCTCTGGTACCGCCAGTGATGATACGGGCCGTACGCATTACTCTCTGTAGCGCTTTGCAGTCACATGCAGAGTAGTTGCCATACCAAGCGGTGATGCAGCCAG
The DNA here is from genome assembly GCF_029448725.1 of Salvelinus fontinalis. Lineage (NCBI taxonomy): Eukaryota > Metazoa > Chordata > Actinopteri > Salmoniformes > Salmonidae > Salvelinus > Salvelinus fontinalis. The sequence continues at coordinate 18,359,040 of NC_074681.1, read as the reverse complement.
TCAAGATTCTATAGATGGTTTTGAGGATCTGAGGGCCCATGACAAATATTTTCAGCCTACTGAGGGGGAAGGGTTGTAATGCCTTCTTCACGATTGTGTTGGTGTGTTCGGACCATGATAGGTCTTTAGTGATGTGGACACTGAGGAACTTGAAGCTTTCGACCTGATTCACTACAGCCCCGTCGAAATGAAAGGGGCGTGTTCGACCCTCCATTTCCTGTAGTCCACAATAAGCTCTTTCGTTTTGCACACGTTGAGGCAGAGGTTGTTGTCCTGGCACTACAATGCCAGGACTCTGATCTCTTCCCTATAGGCTGTCTCATCATTGTCAGTGATCAGGCATACCACCGTTGTGTCGTCGGCACACTTAATGGTGGTGTTGGAGTCAAGCGCGGCCAACTGTCATGGGTGAACAGGGAGTACAGGAGGGGACTGAGGACGCACCACTGAGGGGCCCCCGTGTCAAGGGTCAGCGTGGAGGATGTGTTGCAGCCTACCCTCACCACCTGGCGGTGGCCCATCAGTTTGTCCAGGGAGGTGTTCAGTCCCAGGGTCCTTAGCTTAGTAATGAGCTTGGAGAGCACTATGGTGTTGAACGCTGAGCTGTAGTCAATGAACAGTATTCTCATAAACAGCTGTTCCTTTTGTCCAGGTGGGAAAGGGCAGTGTGGAGTGCAATAGAGATTGCGTCATCTGTGGATCTGTTGGGGTGGTATGCGAGTTGGAGTGGGTCCAGGGTTTCTGGGATGATGGTGTTGATGTGAGCCATGACCAGCCTTTCAAAGCACTTCATGGCTACAGATGTGAGTTCTACGGGTCGGTAGTCATTTAGACAGGTTACCTTGGTGTAACCTGTCTAAATGTGGTGAGAGCTGGGACCACAGTCTCAAGGTCCCCCTGCTCAAGCCAGTGCATGTCCAGGCCCGTCTGAAGTTTGCCAATGACCATCTGGATGATCCAGAGGAGGAATGGGAGAAGGTCATGTGGTCTGATGAGACAAAAATAGAGCTTTTTGGTCTAAACTCCACTCGCCGTGTTTGGAGGAAGAAGAAGGATGAGTACAACCCCAAGAACACCATCCCAACCGTGAAGCATGGAGGTGGAAACATCATTCTTTGGGGATGCTTTTCTGCAAAGGGGACAGGACGACTGCACCATATTGAGGGGAGGATGGATGGGGCCATGTATCGCGAGATCTTGGCCAACAACCTCCATCCCTCAGTAAGAGCATTGAAGATGGGTCTTGGCTGGGTCTCCCAGCATGACAACAACCCAAAACACCCAGCCAGGGCAACTAAGGAGTGGCTCTGTAAGAAGCATCTCAAGGTCCTGGAGTGGCCTAGCCAGTCTCCAGACCTGAACCCAATAGAAAATCTTTGGAGGGAGCTGAAAGTCCGTATTGCCCAGCGACAGCCCCGAAACCTGATGGATCTGGAGAAGGTCTGTATGGAGGAGTGGGCCAAAATCCCTGCTGCAGTGTGTGCAAACCTGGTAAAGAACTACAGGAAACGTATGATCTCTGTAATTGCAAACAAAGGTTTCTGTACCAAATATTAAGTTCTGCTTTTCTGATGTATCAAATCCTTATGTCATGCAATAAAATGCAAATTAATTACTTAAAAATCATACAATGTGAATTTCTGGAATTTTGTTTTAGATTCCGTCTCTCACAGTTGAAGTGTACCTATGATAAAAAATTACAGACCTCTACATGCTTTGTAAGTAGGAAAACCTGCAAAATCAGCAGTGTATCCAATACTTGTTCTCCCCACTGTATGTAGGCAGCCTCTATGTACTAGTGTTGGCTATTTAACAGTCTGAGACAGAATCTGTTTTTCAGTCTATCTGTCCCAGCTTTGATGCACTTGTACTGACCTCGCCTTTTGGATGATAGCGGGGTTAACAGGCAGTGGCTTGGGTGGTTGTTGTCCTTAATGATCTTTTTGGCCTTCCTGTGACCTCGGGTGCTGTAGGTGTCCTGGAGGGCAGGTAGTTTGCTCCCGATGATGCGTTGGGCAGAATGCACCATCCTCTGGAGAGCTCTGCGGTTGCGGGTGGTGCAGTTACCCTATCAAGCGGTGATACAGCCCGATAGGATGCTCTCAATTGTGCATCTGTAAAAGTTTGTGAGAGTTTTAGGTGACAAGCCACATTTCTTCAGTCTCCTGAGGTTGAAGAAGCACTGTTGCGCCTTCTTCACCACACTGTCTGTGTGAGTGGACCATTTCAGTCTGTCAGTGATGTGTACGCTGAGGAACTTGTAGCTTTCCACCTTCTCCACTGCGGTCCCGTCGATGTGGATAGGGGGGGTGCTGTTTCCTGAAGTCCACGATCATCTCCTTTGTTTTATTGATGTTGGGTGAGAGGTTATTTTCCTGGCACCACACTCCCAGAGCCCTAACCTCCTCCCTGTAGGCTGTCTCGTCATTGTTGGTAATCAAGCCTACTACTGTTGTGTCATCTGCAAACTTGATGATTGAGTGGGAGGTGTGCTTGGCCACGCAGTCATGGCTGAACAGGGAGTACAGGAGGGGACTGAGCACACAACCTTGTGAGGCCCCAGTGTTGAGGATGATCAAAGGTGTTGTTTCCTACCTTCCCCACCTGGGGGCGGCCTGTCAGGAAGTCCAAGACCCAGTTGCACGGGGCGGGGTTCAGGCCAGGGCCTCGAGCTTAATGATAGGCTTGGAAGGTACTATGGTGTTGAATGCTGAGCCATAGTCAATGAATAGCATTCTCACTTATGTATTCCTCTTGTCTATATGGGATAGGACAGTGTGCTGTGTGATGGGATTGCATCATCTGTGGATCTATTGGGGCGGTAAGCAAATTGAAGTGGGTCTAGGGCGACAGGTAAGCTGGAGGTGATATGATCCTTCACTAGTCTCTCAAAGCACTTCATGATGACAGCAGTGATACAGAAGTACTACGGGGCGATAGTCATTTAGTTCAGTTACCTTTGTTTTCTTGGGTGCAGGAAAAATGGTGGCCATCTTGAAGCATGTGGGGACAGCAGACTGGGACAGGGAGAGATTTAATATGTCCGTAAACACACAGCCAGCTGGTCTGCGCATCCTCTGAGGACGCGGCTAGGCGAGGGTTAACACGCTTAAACGTCTTACTCACATTGGTCATGGAGAAGGAGAGCCCACAGTCCTTGGTAACGGGCCACGTCGGTGGCACTGTGTTACCCTCAAAGTGGGCAAAGAAGGTGTTTAGCTTGTCTGGAAGCAAGACGTCAGTGACAGCGACGTGGCTGGTTTTCCTTTTCCTTTTAATAGTCACATTGGGTACAAAATCTCCTATACACTTCCTGATAAACTCAGTCACCGAATCAGTGTATTCGTATATATTATTCCCGGAACATATCCCAGTCCGCGTGATCAAATCTTGAAGCGTGGATTCCGATTGGTCAGACCAGCGTTGAACAGACCTTAGCACGGGTACTTCCTGTTTGAGTTTATGCCCATAGGAAGGGAGGAGCAAAATGGAATCGTGGTCAGATTTGCCAAAAGGAGCGAATGGGAGGGCCTTGTATGCATCCCGGAAGTTGGAGTAACAGTGGTCGAGTGTTTTGACAGCGCAAGAACTACAGTTGATATGTTGATAGAACTTCGGCAGCCTTTTTCTCAAATTTGCTTTGTTAAAATCCCCAGCTACAACAAATGCAGCCTCAGGATATGTGGTTTCCAGTTTGCATAAAGTCCTAGCAGAGTTCTTTGAGTGCTGTCGTGGTATCAGCTTGAGGGGGGATATACACGGTTGTGGCTATGACCAAAGAATATTATCTTGGGAGATAATACGATCAGCATTTGATTGTGAGGTATTCTAGATCAGGGGAACAAAAGGACTTGAATTCCTGTATGTTATCACAATTACACCATGAGCCGTTAATCATGAAACATATACCCCCGCCCTTCTTCATTTAGCTCATCTGGTAGGTTTACGTCACTAGGCAGCTCTCGGCTGGGTTTCCCTTTGTAATCTGTGATAGTTTGCAAGCCCTACCACATCCCACGAGCGTCAGAGCTGGTGTAGTAGGATTCGATCTTAGTCCTGTATTGACGATTTGCCTGTTTATGGTTCGTCGGAGTGCGTAGCCGGATTTCTTGTAAGCGTCCAGATTAGTGTCCTGCTCATGAAAGCGGCAGCTCTAGCCTTTAGCTCAGTGCGGATGTTGCCTTTAATCCATGGATTCTGGTTGGGATAGGTACATTTGGTCACTGTGGGGACAACGTCGTTGATGCACTTATTAATGAAGCCGGTGACTGATGTGCAATTGGATGAATCCCGGAACATATTCAAGTCTGTGCTAGCAAAATAGTCAAAATAGTAGCGTAGTATCCGCTTCATCGGACCACTTCTGTATTGAGCACGTCACTGGTACTTCCTGTTTGAGTTTTTGCTTGTAAGAAGGAATCAGGAGGATAGAGTTATGGTCCGATTTGCCAAATTGAGGGTGGGGGAGAGCTTTGTATGCCTCTCTGTGTGTGGAATGAAGGTGATCTAGATGTTTTTATCTCTCTAGTTGCACAGGTAACATACTGGTAGAAATTAGGTAAAACAGATTTCAGTTTTCCCGCAATAAAATCACCGGCCACTAGGAGTGCCGCCTCCGGATGAGCATTTTCTTGTTTGCTTATGGCTCTATACAGCTCGTTTTGTGCGGTCTTACTGCCAGCAGCGGTTTGTGGTGGTAAATAGACAGCTACGAAAAAATACAGATGAAAACTCTCTTGGTAAATAGTATAGTCTACAGCTTATCATGAGGTATTCAAGAGCCGACCTCTATAGCACCGTCTTTGTCTTCTTCGAGTGTCGGAGTTTAGGGCTTCTTTCACCTCCGAATCATTGAAGCAGAAGTCCTCATCCAAATTGAGGTTAGTGATAGCTGTTCTGATGTCCAGAAGTTGTTTTCGGTCATAGGAAATGACAGCGGAAACATTATGTGAAAAAAAAGTTAAGAGCAGCTCAAAAGAAATACACAAAATAGCACAATTGGTCAGGAGCCTGTAAAATGGCTGCCATTCCTCTGTGAGAGCATGCACAGTGCCATTGAGGCCCTCTCCATCTTGAAATAGTCCATTTTCTTATTTTCAAGTAAAATTAATTGGCTGGTCCATCTTGATGTCACGACTCCAACCGGGTCATCAGGTCATGCCAACAGGGTCATCTGGAGGGATCAGTCAATGAAGTTGGAAGTCCCGCCCAGTTGTCTAAATCAAAACTGTAAAAATCCCCAATGGCGCTGCCCATGCTAACAGGCTTTTGGCCAGTAGAGGACTCCGTACAACTTCATGGCCAGAACATGGATTTATTTGGTTAGGTTTAAATTATAATTCAATTTTATGTGACTTGGATTTAAAGGATAAGCACCTAGTCTGGTGCAAGAATTATGATGGAAGGACACTCTATTGCCCATGTTTACACTAATCCAATGCTTTTTTGAAACTTTAATAGTAGATATAAGAATAATCAAGTACCTTTACCTTTATCTGACAGAAAGAGAGAGGGGAAAAAAACCAAATGAAGTCATGGCACATTTGACATGTTATGTTTTGTAATATTAAACATGTATCACATGTATCCACTTCCAATAGGGTTAATAACAACAGATACAACAGCATTTAGCCGCCAGATTCAGAAGCTCCAAAACCCCATTCAAAAACCAGCTTGAAAACCCAGTTTGATTTTGGAAGTTTAGAAGAACGAAACTCAAACTCAACATAATTTATAATTTATTTTATTTTACACTGAACAAAAAATATATAAACTCAACATGTGAATTGTTGGTCCCATGTTTCATGAGCTGAAAGAAAGAAAAAAAACTGAAATGTTCCATATGCACAAAAAGCTTATTTCTCTCAAATTTTGTGCACAAATCTGTTTACAACCCTGTTAGTGAGCATTGCTACTTTGCCAATAAATCCACACATCTGACAGGTTTGACATATCAAGGAGCTGATTAAACAGCATGATCATTACAAAGTTGTACCTAGTGCTGGGGACAATAAAAGGCCACTTTAAAACGTGTAGTTTTGTAACACAACACAATGCCACAGATGTCTTGAGGGAACGTGCAATTGACATGCTGACTGCAGGAATGTCCAACAGAGCTGTTGCCAGAGAATTGAATGTTAATTTCTCTACCATAAGCCCTTTTGTGTGGAAAAATCTGTCTGATTGGCTGGGCCTGGCTCCCCAGTGGGCCCACCCATGGCTGCACCCCTGCCCAGTCATGTGAAATCCATAGATTAGGGTCTAATGAATTTATTTAAATTGACTGATTTCCTTATGTGAACTGTAACTCAGTAAAATATTTTTAATTGTTTCATGTTGCATTTATATTTTTGTTCAGTTTATTTTAGTTCGTTTTGCAGTCAAAGATAATAGTTTCAGTATAGTTTTAGTTTTTATAATATTTTCTTTTTTATTTTAGTTTCAGTTTTCAAAGTGGGTTTCTAATTTTAGTTTTTATTTAAGTTTCAGTTTTCGTTTACTATGTGTGTGTGAGAGAGAGAAGGGGGGTGTAGATTTCATATATGGCTTGTGGGGAGGTTCATAATGGGTGAGTTTTGTTTACATTCCCCCATCCACATCCTAGAAACAGCAAGAAAAACAGGCACAGACAGACACTACCCTGCACCCAAAATCTACAAAATGAAATGCATTGAAAAATTCCTAACAAAATGAGTATGCTATTCTTGCTCAGGCAATGCATTTCAACTCATGTAGGCCTAAAGCTACCAAATTGATTAAAAACATATTTTTAAAGTAGCCTGGGCCTACCTCGCTCACACCTCTCGAACCCGGTACATCAGCAGGACCTTCAGTCTTAGAAACATACAAGGCTTCCATTCAGCTACCCTCTTGACTCTTGAAAAGCAAGAGTCGCTGGCTGGTTCAAGGCCCAATGTCTCTTGAACTCGCTATCGTCATAGGGACTAATGCTTACATGGTTGTCGTTGTTGTTCCAGAAGTAAAAAGCTCCGATAGCCCCGAACAGCAGCAGAATTGCCCCGGCGATAAGAACCACAATCCCGGTCTTCAGCAGGCGGCTGGTGGCAGCCGGTTTAACGGCCACAGCCGTGTATGCCTGTGGTGAACACATTAACCATTTACACATGAATGCCACCTAAACAAAGTTCAAAAAGTGTTGATAAAGTGTTGATAATGTGTTGCGCTTATAAAAGTTAATTTCAACCACAACACCTCCCTCAGAATGAGCAGGTGTCTTCGTGGATTGTCCAAACAAAGTTTTCTGAGAGTAGTCTATCTGGCACACTTTACACGTTTCTATTATTTAGAAACTAAAGCAAAGATATATGATATAGGCTGCTTACCGGTGGCATAAACTGTTGCAGGTCATCGAAACTCGCTAAGGCGATGGGCTCTTTCTCTGAACACCCGGCCATGGCTGCGAATGGGTCTGAGAGCCTGAGCAAAGGTCTCTCTCTCTCTCTCCTCTCTCTTCTCTCTCGTTCTCTCTGGAACAGGGCAGGGGGAACAAAACTGCCCATTCATGCGAGAGGCGTGTTATATAACTGGCCTGGGAAACGACATTACATTTACATTTACATTTAAGTCATTTAGCAGACGCTCTTATCCAGAGCGACTTACAAATTGGTGCATTTACCTTATGACATGGTGGAAGGTATGCGTTTTAAAATTCTGTCACTCTGTTGGCCTCGCAACAGGGGTTCCATAAGGAATGCAGAGTAGGACGGTGTTAAGGCTTTGAGTAGACTGAGGAAGAACAGCCTGTTCGGGTCTTGAACCAACCACAGGGCAAGTGCATTCATTAACGTCTGTGTAAAACATGTCCAGATCTCTTGGCAGAGGCACTCACATACAGGCAGTGTAGGACTACAAAATCTAAGAAATCCTTTGGCATAATGTGTGTATTTACGTTTGACAGGTACATATGTTGCATTATTTCTCTAGTCCTAATCCAGACGGGACCGCGCCTTGTTCTGTAGGTGGAACACAAACGTGAACGTGCACAGCGGATCTAAAGGCAGAAGGAAGCCTTTCCTTAAATCACCCTGGAACATACAATGCGTTCAGTCAGATGGGATACCTGAGCTGCTCTTACAGTAGTCGCTCTATCTCTCTCCTTCTCTCTCTTTTTCTCACTCAGTTCTAACATTGCCTAAATTCAGCGGTGGATCCTGTGGAATGTGTCATCCTGTCTCAAGCTGACAATACCATATTTCTGCCACTAAGGCAAGATCCATGGGAACAAATCCCCTCCGGAATGCTTATGTGCACTGATTGAGCCATCATTACATGTTTTATTACCAAACATATTCATTACACCATGTGGTTATAGGCGATAGTCATTCGATGCGTAAACAGTTCCCTATCCAAATGTACCAAGGGCGCTTTTACTCTTCGGCACGCATTTGGCAATGTGCATTTTGATTGAGTATGTGAGCGCAACTGATTATGATTCTAAGCCTTGATGTGGTCCACAGACTCTATTAGACTCTTTAAACAGAAAAAGTAACTCCTGGAGACTATAATATGTGCAGAGGATTCCGTAAATTCTTTATCTGATTGATTAGCTTGATTGGTTACAATTTTTTGCCTCTAGCGAGCACATTGGCTAGACGGCCATATCGTTTTGTCGTCAGTAGTCAAAGTCAATCTTCAATCAAATGTGGATGAGACGAGTAGGCGGGGTTTGTATTTTGTATTCACTTTTAGGTGCTATTTCATCCCTCACTCCTAAACGGTCCGGTCACTGAATGTCAACTACTGAGCGCACAGCTTTTACAATAGCGACACCTCTCGTCTCCAAATTGCAGAATAGATGAGGGAAATTCATTTCATTGTCAGAAGGGGCATAATGCCTGGACGAAGGATTATGCCTCTATATTATTAAATAGAAGCCCTTTTTATTTAGCTCCCTTATTCCTCTAAAACCAAGAGCAGCATGACTTGCACAAATAAGCTAATGCAGAAGTGAACAGAAGTAATGTGGGACAAGATTACTAAGGTTGCAAAACAGTATTTCAATGTTTATTTTTTCCGAATATCGTGATACAAAATCTAAACAATTATTACATTATTGCATTCAAAAAATTCATACATAATTATCAACTTGATACATTGGGTCTCCAGCCTAAAACCGTGGTTTCTGGGCCATTTAAATAGAAGTCATGCCTTAGAATCGAGTATAATTACAATTAATATGTACACATCTTTGATTTTTAATTATGATTTTTATAAAAAATAAACTCTTTATATACAAATCCTTGCATAAATTACACAGTATGTCCAACAAAGTCTTTAAAGTGATTGGATATACACTCCAAATGTGACTTTCACAATGAAACACTTAAAAATGCTAAATACACAAATATTATTTTGGATATATAAACTAATTTACATATTCTTCCCACAATAATCTCATACATTTGTAAGCAACATGTGATTCTCATTGACATGGTTTTATCAATTAAACCGATTTTTGGAACGCTGTGAATTAAGTTATTTTTTAGACTTCATTGCTGGGACACCGTGTCGTGGTGGGACCATAGACTGGGATAGTGATTTCACTAATCTCCTGAACTCTCAAGGGTCTGGGAGGAGTGACCAGGACATAGTCATATTCCTTATGTAGCACCTTCTCATACACGCTCTGCAGGCCCGTTGTTTTGGGGATGTGCGCCTGGTAATAGTTTTCTCTCCGGAGCGAGTCCCGGGGCAGCGAGGCAGTCTTGGAAAGGCTGTTGAAGGAGGAGACAGTCTGGCTGGTGGGCGTGGGAACGAGTGAGGGACCAATGTGAGCACGGACAGCCGAGGGGCTCCAGCAACGGTCAGAGTGGCCCAGAACCTTACACTCACTGGTACATGCCCATAGACCTGAGAAAGAGAGAGAGGAGGGAGGGGAAGAGGTTATGCTACTTGTGCGACAAAACACAAAAGCAAAATTCCATACACACCGATTTCATTCAAATTACTATAATGGTTATGATGATAAAGAAATATAAGTGTCTCTTACCACTGTGACAGCCCATGGGGTGTACCGGTACCCCCTCCTTCTTCAGGTCGGTGCCACTGATGTCACTGTCACTGTCGTTAAAGTCACTGTCGCCTTTCCCGCTGTCCTTCCCGCTGAACGCAGGGTCTCTCGCGGAGATGGTGGTGTAGGAGTTGCCCTTCCAGATTGTGATTGGTCTGACTGCCTCTTTTCCGTTATTGTAGCTGTTACCGTAGCCGGGCAGAGTGGAGTAGCCCTGTGGAGCAGAGCGAGAAACACACACATAGTTCAGCACCATGGACAGCAGCACACTACAATAGCACTGTATGTGGCTGAGAGCACAGACAGACAGACAGACAGACAGACAGACAGACAGACAGACAGACAGACAGACAGACAGAGAGAGAGAGAGAGAGAGAGAGAGAGAGAGAGAGAGAGAGAGAGAGAGAGAGAGAGAGAGAGAGAGAGAGAGAGAGAGCGAGACAAACAAAGGGGGGTATTAGGCCTAGATTAAAAACAGCATCTCACCTTGGGTTTGCTGTCCGGTTCGTAGACGCATGGTGCCTCTCTCCCATCCTCAGAGGTGGAGCACAGGTCGCTGCTGCCAGTGTGTTCCCCAGTAAACCCGGGCTGGCTAGAGAAGGTGTGCGCTTCAAACCCTCCCACGGTTCCATGGAGCGGCAGCAGTGGATTGTCGCTGATGTTCTTGCCCCTTTCCAGGATCTCCTTCTCCCCATACGAGTCGGTGTCATCTCCAGTCTTGTCCCGTTTCCGCCGGTTGCAGGTGGTGGCAATGAGGATGATTGCTAACAGCAGGAGCGTGCAGCTCCCCGCCAGAACGACAATAATCACCACTGACAGGTCCCACTGTGCGTGCTCCCCCGCCTCCCCGCTGCCTGCCCAGTACACCGTCCTGTCGCTCGGTGGGGCGCCCACAATGATGAGGAAATGAAGCGTAGCGGTGGCGGTGAGCGCAGGTCTCCCGTTGTCACTCACCGTTACGGTCATGCGCAGGGTCTCGTCCACGTCGTGGCTGAGCTCACGGTTGAGGTAGACCTCCCCGGTGGCTTTGTTAACGGAGAACACGGAACCCTCTCCAGATACCAGTCTGTAGGACAGCTCTGCGTTCACGCCCTCATCAGCATCTCGCGCCTCCACCTGGGTGATGACGTAGCCTGAGGGCGAGTCCCGGGGCAGCAGAATCTCGGAGGACCCATTATTTAGCACGGGCTGGTTGATGACAGGTGCGTTGTCATTCTGGTCTACTATCCTGACATGAATGCTTGCGGTTCCGGTGAGGGGCGGGGACCCACCATCGCTGGCAGTGATGCAGAGTTCGAGCTGTTTCATGACTTCATAGTTGAAGCTCCTGAGTGCGTAAATGGAGCCGCTCGCGGGGTCCAGTGAGACAAACGTAGACACCGGGGAGCCCATGATGTAGGTGTCAGCGAGCTTGTAGATCACCTTCCCGTTGTGTCCCAAGTCCATGTCCCTGGCGACCACAGTGGTGATGTAGGCCCCCGGGGTGTTATTCTCCACCACAGCCACTTCATACACAGATTTACTGAACACAGGGGCATTGTCATTCTCGTCCATCAACCGGATGGTGTACTGGGTGATGGTTCTGAACGGTGGGGAGCCCAAGTCCTCTGCCACCACTGTTAGATTATACTCAGGGATCTTCTCCCGGTCCAACGGGCTCGTACTCACTATCATGAAACTGTCCTCGTACGCCTGCTGCAGCCTGAAGTGGTCGTGGCCATAAAGCGTACAGTGCACCTGTCCGTTAGCACCAGAGTCCATGTCAGAGGTGCTGACCAGCGCTACAAAACTCTCGCGCGATGCAGCCTCCGTGATATAGGCAATTCCAGCCGTGATGGACGTCATAGGAGTGATGGAGATCTCTGGCGCGTTGTCGTTAACGTCCTGGACCCGCACCACTATCTTACAGATGGCCGGGCTTGGGTTCAGACCCAGGTCAGTCGCCTGGACGTCGAATTCGTACGTTTTCTTGCTCTCAAAGTCAATGGGGCTCTCGAGGGTGAGCCGTCCCGTTTTGCGGTCCACTCTGAAAAGTTGTCTTATCTCGGATGGCACCTGGTGACCAAAACCATACACCACCTCCCCATTCAGCCCCTCATCCGGGTCTTCTGCGTTCAGGTCCAGTAAGAGAAACCCTACTGGTGCATCCTCAGGGAGGTCCACTGTGAAACTGCTCCTGTCGAACAAGGGGCTGTTGTCATTGTAGTCTTTCACCTTGACGTTGATGCGCGTGGATCCCGTGCGGGACGGGTTGCCGCCGTCCATAGCAACCAGCTCGAGCGCATAGGAAGCCTGTGTCTCACGGTCCAGCTCCTTCATGAGCACGAGCTCCGCATATTTAACCCCGTCGGCTCTGCTGAGCACGTCTATGGTGAAGTGACTGTTAACGGAGATCTGGTAGCTCTGGATGTAGTTCAACCCCACATCTTCATCCACAGCGAAGTCTAACGGTATCCGCGTGCCCACCGCTGTGTTTTCAGAGATCTCCAGACTCGACTCTTTCCGTGGAAACTCGGGGGAATTGTCATTGATGTCCTTGACCTCTACCTCGACGTGGATGAGTTTGAACTGCTCTTTGGAGAAGCTGACCACATCAAAGGCGACGAGGCAGTGAAGGGTGTGTTTACAGATTCTCTCTCTGTCAATTCTCTCTCCGATAGTCAGCTGTCCGTCGCTCTCCCTCAAACGGATAAAAGACGAGTTGAACTGTTTCATCATCCTGAAATTTGTCTTGGAGCCGGAGGAGGGGCTGGATGAAATGTCCTTGGCCAAGTTTCCAATGATAGTTGCCAGGGCGTCTTCCTCAAATGTCTCGTACTTCACTGTCTTTCCCTGCGCGAGAGTGGGCAGGACAGCCAGTGGGATGCCCACCAGCACCCACCAGTTCCACCCTCTCATACCCATTCTGCCGATTTAACACAACTAAAATCCACTGAACTGGCTGCACTTAACTCAACTATTTATTAAAACAAAAGCACTTATCAAGTTGAATATCGCCCTCTCTCGTTGGGTACGCCAGTTTTCTTATTGGGATGCTGCGATAATAATCCCTTAGTTTTAGTACGCGCTCACTGTCTCTTTTTCTCGCGCTCACTCTGCTTTGCACTCTCCGAGGTTTGCTCTCTCAGCGCGAGAGGGCTGCAGTGGGATGATTTATAAGGGCGGCGCATGCAAATGAGCTTCACTGTGACCAATCCACGCATTGAAAACGGAAAGGGAACTTCTAAAAGATCCCTAAACCTGCTTAGAGATTCCTGGACTGTGTGGAGAAACTTGGCACAGATAGGTGGGCTAAACGTTCGGCTTGATTTAAAATGTTTAGTTTCCGTTGCTTGTTTATGTTGGTTGGTCTGTTAAATGAGTCTGCGCACAAACACACGTGGAGAACAGACAAGATGCGCAGTGCCCCTGAGCTAGAGGACAAAGCACTCGGGTAACAGACAGTAGCTAGCCTACAGTAGCCTATAAAGAAGGACCTCTTCTATTGCTATCTCCTATATGACAGCCTAAAACGTATTGGATCATTGGGCTATCGATGCATTATCAGTTTCTTCACCAGAATATTGATACGTTTGGTTGGGCATCTCTGAACAGAAGCCTATCCATCCCTTCTCCTAAAGGACCAATTATTAGGGGAAATTGTATTACATAGGCCTGTCCAAACAACCCAAAGAGCCCCTAAACCCTTTTAGAGGACACATTCGTTTGTCAGCAGCACCTCTCACCCAATAATCCTGAAGAAAGGGTAGGCTACCACAGTGTGGGCCTGTAAATGAAAACGTGTAATATAGACCTACATGGAAAAATTGCACCAAAAAAGGTTTCATAAATGTATGAGATATAGGAATATAAACCTAACAAGTGCACCAGTTTTCTGTGAAGGTTGTCCAATGTGGATGGCTATGTTATTGTCATTCATAATTCCATAACTCTATTCACCAAGAGCTGTGTAGATATTTTGATTATTTTCCCCGTGTGTAATCCAATAACTGTTATCAAATCAGATTTGACTCAATAGTAACGGCTATATCCACTTTATCTACTTAAACATTGATTTTATTCTAATTCTGCCTCCGCTCAGATCAGCCCACGAGATGTCTTATGAGCGGGAGTGGGGATTTGTTAATGAAAGCCGGTGTACCAGGGCCCATTTGACATGCGTGTCAGCGCCTTGCGAGCCCCTCTCCACAGCCTCGTCTGCAAGAACAGAGCTGCGCAGGTGAAGAGACAAAACTCACTCACCCCCACATACACATACACCCGTAACAAATAGGATTTGGCTGTAAACGCGGGGAGATTTATACGGATTTCAATAGTGAGATTATATCAAAGGCGTATGAAGCGCTCGTTAGCGGTGACAATATAATGGCATGGTAGGGCTTCCCTTTATGCAGCCCCGGGTGTATTGTGCCCGTGAGCCAGCCTGTACTGAACCAAACCCCCGCTGCTCTCACAGCCCCTAACTGCAGCATAATGTGCCAGAGCCACATGCAGCTTTTGTCACCCCACCTCGTCCTGCCCCAGACCCGGCCACAACTCCTTTCATTAAACAGGAGATGGGGGATGAATCGGACTGGACATGGGGCTACCTCCTATTCAAATAGGCCTACATTTAGAAAACGGCCTGGGCCCCGTGACGGGTCTTTAAGAGATTTTGTCTTTCTTTCCATAAGAAACACACACACACACACACACACACACACACACACACACACACACACACACACACACACACACACACACACACACACACACACACACACACACACACACACACACACACACACACACCTCTAAGGCAACACTTTCCAGAAGGAACTAATATCAGTTGGCATCTTCTAAAGGCCCAGCTGCCGCAGAATGTCAAATATTCTGATACCTGTGAACTACTAGGTTACACCTGTGAGTGCGATCTGTTGGCTATATGGGCCCGCCAGGCGTACCAGAGAACAGCCTGTGAGAAAATACATTTGGGCAATGTGTTTGCAACAGTCAACAATCAAATATAGGCTGCTTTTGTGGAAACAAAAGCCTTAATCCAAACATTCTTTAATAAAAAGGTTTAATAGGCCTACCTCTTTAAAACCCTTCTAATGTAACTCAATACATTCTGTAGGCTGATTCTAGCTGTAGGCCTATTGACTTTTCACTGAATGCTATTCTATTCTATATGGTGAGAATTGCTCTGTTTATTCTGTATTAGGCTGCGAAGGCCTGCATGTTGTAATACACAGCTCAGTGTTCTCACAGAGAGAGAGCGCAATCAAAGGCAAATTACACTGTGTAGAGTCTCACTTTGCAGATTATGTTTGAGAGAGATCTCTCTGTGTGTGTGTGTGTGTGTGTGTGTGTGTGTGTGTGTGTGTGTGTGTGTGTGTGTGTGTGTGTGTGTGTGTGTGTGTGTGTGTGTGTGTGTGTGTGTGTGTGTGTGTGTGTGTGTGTGTGTGTGTGTGTGTGTGTGTGTGTGTGTGTGTGTGTAAGAGAAAGAGAGAGGTTTGTTCTTAAGACCTCTTTAGATTCTCTTTAAAATACTGGACAGACTTTCGGCAAACCCAAAACTGCCTTTTGTGTGAGCGTGCTTTCACTACTCCAGCTCTGACACTCGCACACACACCTCATTCTCTCACGTGATTGGTGTGTCACTCTCACCCGTCTGCACGCGAGTTCAACAATAGCAGAATTAGTGCGAGCTTCGCAAATCCCTTCTATTGTTCACGAGACATATTAGCATTTTCTTAACAAATATTTTTTTTGCAGACCCGCACTCAATTTCAATTTGCAGACCCGCACTCTCCCTTCCCTTCCTACCACCCCCCCCCCCCCCCCCCCCCCCCCCCCACCCTCTCTCTCTCATTGTCAGATTTGCTCTGGTGATTGCCCGGCATTTGTGGTGAGGAGTTCGTCTCCTGATCCTCGTCTCTTTTTGGGTTTAACTCATTGAGATGGAAATTAGGTGATTTAGGCTTCAATATCCGTCGGATGGGAAAGTAGGCAGAAGAGGAGAGGAGGGTGAGAGGGTTAGGGATGGAGAGGTACATAGGGATGTCCAAGATAATCGATCCTCGAGCTATAGCATTCAGGCGGTCGCCCCTCTCGCGCCCCTTCAACCTCCCGCTAACCTTTGCTTAACTCGCGTGCCATCACACGCACACGTCCTAATTAGTTCCTAACGTGATTCACAACTAATTATCTCATTATCGCTTCTAACGGAGAGAGGAGACTCAAAAGGGTCCATTTGGGATAATACCTACCGACCATTGCTAAATAAAGACAGTATAAATGTGTGAATGCCCCATCAGGCTCAACTGTTAGGCCTCGACATAACCAGGTTAAAGAGAGGAGCACTTGAAAGACTATTGAGTCGGGTCCTCTAATTGACACTATTTAGGCTCCAGATGTCGTGTGAATAGAGAAATCAGGACACAGAATGAGAATAAAGAAATATAAATTAGACTGTTTCAGGCACCTCCTTGAAGGCTTTTAAACCGTTGGCTCATAAGAGATGAATTATCCTCAATGCGTGGTTGGCTGAATAGTTTTACGTAGCGTATCATATCACATCTTACAGATATAGGCTATACCAAGCTATCCTTTAAGTAGGCTATGTTTATTTTTAAACGAATAATAGCATCCCATTATGTAGACTATTTGAATGAAACATTAATTATCAATGTTAACCACATCTATTTTCCCATCATATGCTCCTCTCCCCTCTCTCCCACTAGCGGTTCTGGGGGAGGGCCAGGGGGGGCCAGTGCCCCTGTGACAACAATTTTGGACCCCCTTGTGGCCCCCCTAAATGTGGAGTATGAAATCATTTTTACATAACTCATTTTTGCTATCATTCTTTTTTTATATCCTTTATTAGACAGTGGCAACGCGGAACACTAATGATTATGAACTCGGCCTTTTGCCTGCAATGCAGTGAAGAAAACGATATGACAACAATAACATCTAATGTAACTGACCCCTCTAACAGTACAACTGGCCCCTCTAACAGTACAACTGGCCCCAGCTTGGCCCCCCCAGTTGAAATGGTCTAGAACCGCCTCTGCTCTCTCCTACTCTCTCCCAGTAACCAGCCGAGAGGAGAGCTCAGATACTCAAATTATCACCAGATTGGTAACATGGGCAACACATGATCATTCTTTTTCTTTTCTGGGTTCTATTTTCTCCCTCTTTTTTTTCTCACCAATGTGTTAGTTAACTTCTGCTCAGATCCATCACATCTCAGCCATCTGTTGCAGATAGCTGCAACACTTTGAATACATTCCACCATCAGACAAACAAAACTGTTAACACCTCATGAATACATCTTTTTTTACACCCACACAGACTGAGGGAAACTTTAGGGCCAGTATAGCTAATCCAAAGAAATCTGTCTCCTGCCACTCCCTCCTAGCTTCCACTTCATTACCGGTTTTGTGTTCGGGAGCAGGCAATCTGTGCGGCCTTCCCAACCATCCCGGCCCGGCCCCGCCAGATTTCTAATGACTTTCCAATGGTGATTTAAAGGGTTACTCAGTCTCCGTCTCCTCCCTCCTCCTCCTCTGTCCCTTGTTTCTTTCAACCTTTTGAATCTCATCAGCTTTTGTCTCGCTGTGTCTCGCCTAGCTGCCCCTGTTCGCCATCACAGTGAAAGAGAAGCAGGAGGTCAAAGGAACACTCACATAAAGATTCTCACATTAGTTGAATAAAGGGAATGGCAGAAAGTTATTGTCTGAGGACCTTGGTCCATACATTACTGAGGGAGGGAGCGTTTCAGTTGGATGCTGTAGCTAAAGAAACAAGGGGGTTTCTGGAAGGACGAATATTGGAGTTTTCAAATTTCTGTAAAATAAAAATAAGAGTTTAGGAGTTGAACTAATCAAAGGGAAAGCTGTCAGAACAGGTTTGTGGGGGACCTGCAAAATGCGAGTGCACACACACACACAAGCACACACACACGAGCACACACTTGCCAGACTGGGTGGAGGGGTGGGTTGCAGATGGACAGATGGGGAGGATGAGTTAAGAAAGCTGTTAAAGGGGGAGCGGCAGACGCCTGGTATCACTCCTGTGAAGTTATGTCTGTTGTTGTCCTCATGAACACTATGCAGACACTATGCAGTTGCCACACTGGCCATAAGTCAGAATTGCATTTCACCCCATAAAGATTAAGGTAAGGGTAGACCTAAGCTGATCCCGACTAGTGCTAACGGCCAGGGCCAATGCCCTGAGGCACACTGATCATCTTAGGTCAGTATAACATGTAGGACAACTCCAATAAAATAACATGTATAACTACTGGAATTTCATGAGACATGTTCTGGGTAGAATTATCTATTACACCATATTTGGCTCTGTAGAGGTGAGCGTGGGAGTGATTCCCCCCAGAACTTCAGATCTTGGGGGCTTTTAGAACTCTAAGTCTTATTAGAACTTCGAGCAAAACACCTACAGACGTACTTTATAAAGAGCAGATGAGTCACAAGCGAGAGCTACTCACTGCATTAACGGCTGAGGTGGAACGGGTCTTTAAAGTAAACAACGATATAGACATTTTCCCTTTTCCTCCCACCACTCACTTTACAATTCCTATCTCTCATCTTCTTCTCTCACATCTCACCCCCACCCATCTTCTCTCTCACTCGCAACTCCCCCTTTCTCTCTCACATCTCACCCCCACCCATCTTCTCTCTCACTCCCAACTCCCCCTTTCTCTCTCACATCTCACCCCCACCCATCTTCTCTCTCACTCGCAACTCCCCCTTTCTCTCTCACATCTCACCCCCACCCATCTTCTCTCACTCCCAACTCCCCCTTTCTCTGTCGCATCGCTAACCCCCACCCATCCCTCTCCCCCTCTTTCTCTCTCCCCCTCTCTCTTTGCATGCATTTGTAATTAATCAGCCAATAGCTGTTCTATGGTGGTCTCGTCAGCCCACAGTAGGATCAGTGTGGATCACTATGTAAAACTGATACCTGCCCACACTTACACCGAAATGGGAGAGAGGGAGAATGGAGAGAGAGTAGAGGGAGAGAGGACAAAAAAGAATGGAGAGAGAGAGGGAGGGAGGGAGAGAAATTTGAGTTCAAGAATGGCTTACTAACGAACAAAGGAGAATTTGTGCCAAATCCCAATGTCCTATCTGTTGACAACGTGTTCTCATGTTTTTTGGTCACATATTTACATTTAGGTTGTGTTAGGATATTATGGCTTGGAAAACGGCAACCTTCCCTGTTCAGTGGCGCAGTGGTCTAAGGCACTGCATCTCAGTGCTAGAGGCGTCACTACCGACACAATTGGCCCAGCGATGTTAGGGTTTGCCTGGGGTAGGCTGTCATTGTAAATAAGAATTTGTTCTAAATGTACTTGCCTAGTTAAATAAAGGTTTAAAAAAATTTGGGGTTAGGCTGCTGTTGTACTGGTCAGGTATTGGAACTTTTGACTGCAGGCAGTTTCCACGTGGGTTGTTGCTGTGACAGAAACACGCTATAAAGCCTAATAAACTTAATTGACTTAAATCTTGTATCGTCGTTATAGACGCACACAAAACACGTAGGTTAAGCCAAGTCTTCAAGCATATTTGTTTTTCATTATTGCTGTTGTGATTTAGCTAATAATCTTTCTTCCCATTCAAATTCAATGTTTATCATGTGTTTATTTGATAAGGCTTTAAATTCGTTCATGGGGATTACAACCTATAGACCAGACCTCAAATAAAGGTCATCTGTAAATGAATGTTGTCTCTAGAGCAGCATGCAGCTTGACATGCATCGTCCAAACAACGACTGAGGGGGGAATGTGATCACAGTCCGGACGTCTCGGCAACGTCGTGCCAATTAGCCAACACTCTCCATACTACATCTTCACGATGTATCATGTATACATCGGGCCAACATCGGTCAGACATATGTGAGGGGACAGCAGACACATAGGCTACATACACACAGTTCCGCACGATCAATGTGTCGCCAATTTACACTCTCCTCTCTTTGCGTGTGCCAGGGAGAGTTTGAAGAAAGAGTCCCGTTTTCCTGCAGGAGAAAACAACCGCTTCTTTAAAACAAATAACGTATATATGCGGCAAAGGTTCGCTTGAGAATTCTGAAACAACATCGAGCACAATATTCTCTAATTAATATTTAAACTGTTGTCCTTGATTGTTCTTGTTCAAGAAGGTCCTGAGACGTTAATGAGGCAAAACTGGGTTCTTGGTGCTTACCAAAATATACTTTGTCTAACTCTTTAGAAAACAAAATACACACACTTTCCCTCAGGAGTGACTGGATCTTTATTTTTTTGTTATTTAACTAGGCAAGTCAGTTAGAACAAATCCTTCTTTACAATGATGGCCTACACCGGCTAAACCCTAACCCGGACCACGCTGGGCCAATTGTGCTCTGCCCTATGGGACTCCCAATCACAGCCAGCTGTAATACAGCCTGGAATCAAACC
The DNA here is from genome assembly GCF_029448725.1 of Salvelinus fontinalis. NCBI lineage: Eukaryota > Metazoa > Chordata > Actinopteri > Salmoniformes > Salmonidae > Salvelinus > Salvelinus fontinalis. Next base: position 18,338,569 of record NC_074681.1, on the reverse strand, counting down.
AGGGTCTGTAGTGACGCCTCTAGCACTGAGATGCAGTGCCTTAGACCGCTGCGCCACTCTGGAGCCCCTTTAAGATTTCACACAGTGAAATCCTGTGAATGTTCAATGGTTGGAGTCAGAGAGGATGACACACACACAGTTACCCCACCCAGCTCTGCGCACAGTAAATAAACCTAAGAACATTTTGAAAAGGGGCTGGGAAGAATAATAAGAAATACAAAAAGGAAGGAAAAAGTCCTCTACCTCAGAGTTCTAGACACAAAGTGAAATGTAGAGTAATTAACTACAACCAGGCGGCATCAAAGCTTTCCCCTGAGGAGCCATGTTCTGATACTTGCGCTTCCCGCAAAAGCGGCCTATTTCTCTGCATGAGCATCTCTGGAACACTGTCACACACACGCTGGCGTCAGTATTAGCGCATTGGGAAATAGGAGGCAGTGTTCGATTCATCTGAACCGTTTGTGTGTCACAGCAACAACAAAAAAAACAGGGAAAACTTTTTTAAATTCAGGCTTTGTTGCTGTAGAAGTGGAGCCAGAGAAAGTTTTATTAAAGGGGAACCATGAAGTTCTGCATCATTAGAAAGAATGCCTGCTCTATATTCAAGGTCTCTGTGGTCTAATGCAGAGGCTGTGACTGGACTAAAGGGAGTTTGTTACGCCAGGACAAGTGCTTTTGGGGCCCAGGGTAATCAGATAGGCCTGAATGAGGGATAAGGAACCTTACCATCTAAGGGCCCATGTGGATGTAGGCTTCTGCCTTAGCCAAACAGTAGGCCTAACAAGCCTAATTCAAGGCTTCTCATCAAACCTTGATTGAAGACTATAATTAGTAGATTCAGATGTTTTGGCTGGAGTTAAAGCCTGTACCCACACCGCTAGGGTCATCGGAGGGTGAATTGCCCATCCTGCTATGAGCTTTATCAGTAGGACTATGGACAACAATCTTGGTGCTTTCCATTCATTCAAACACCCACCTCATACTCACTCAGGTCCATAGCCTCAATCTGTTTAGGTCTGGCTATTGGGCCCACCATTATACACATATGCCTACATTTCAGGATAGAACCTACATAATCAGAAAAACAAACTAGTCCCTCAGCTCCTGGTGTCCATACATTGATGAAATGTGGTAACATCTAAAACCTGCATATTAAGCTAAATGTATTGCTAAAGACATGGCTGATGCCTTTTTATCAACTCATAATGGTATGCCTTAGGCTATGAGTGGTAAGCTTCCAATGTCAAAATTACTGATTGTAACTCGTTATGAGATGCTAAATAGGTGTGGTTAATTCATGCTTATGACAAGTCTTACAATGCATTGACCAATTTGACTTTAATATAGTGCAATATAAAAGTGTTACCAATGAATTTGATCAGAGAGACCATAACTTGGGGGTTACCCTCTCTCCATAAAGAAGGACCGGAAAATCGGTAATATACCGGAACTGAATTGTCAATTACGAGGACAATTAAACTCATTTGAGCGTGAGCTCCTTACTGCATGAAATATGTCCTGATTGTGGCATAGATGAAAGTGGTAAAGAGAGGCCATGCAGTGAGGTATTCTACAGGCCTGGTTGACCGATGGAAACTCTGTGAATAGGAACCTGGTGGTCATACATACATTATTTAAGTGAGCCGTCAAAGACACACAATTGAAAAGTAAGACCAACGAAAAGAGGTAGGCCTACATTCCTGTAATCAATGTTTTAGACTGTTTCTTTTCATAATAAAACAGTAATGGAACAGTTGAAGTTTGTCCAGATTCCTCTAAGAATTTTAATCTGTCTTTTAGAATAATCTAGTTGCTATTGCCTAGCCTAATGTTATTTGTCTATAGGCCTAGTACTGTATATTGTTTTTGCTTGGGAGAGGGGTTGTATGGTTACATTATTGGCTACTTCATTGTCTGTTCTTACATCAATTATTTCTACATTCTATCAACTCAACTCTATTTTAGCCAGCTCAATGTAATAAAGCATAGGCCTATTGCATGCGCAACCAATGCTGCCATAGACCACCAAGTGCTAACAGTCAGTATCTGGATAACGTGTGAAATGCTTGATAATGTATGTGATACCAACAGAGAGGTAGATTTTCTGGGTGATTTAAATATTGACTGGCTTTCATCAGGCTGCCCACTCAAGAGAAAGCTTCAAACTGTAACTAGTGCCTGCAACCTGGTTCAGGTTGTCAGTCAAACTACCAGGGTAGTTTTTTTGTAACAGTATTTTTATTGGAATTTCACAATTTTCACCCATATTAAGAGATACAACAGAGACAGAGCAAAAAAAAACAGCACTCACTTACACATACCTGTGTATATATATATATATATATATATATAAATATATATATACACACACACACACACCCATACATACGTACACCATTTTCCTCTCCCCGCTCAGGGGCTTCTCTCACCCCATCCCCATCATTACGTCTCTCAATACATACATTTTAAACAAACTTACAAACAGAAATTAAACAAAAAAGCTCAGTTTAAACCAAGAAGTTAGGTTCCACACATGGGACATAGTGTAATTCTGAAATACATAGATCACCACCATTCTAAGAGAATCCTTGCAACATAATAGCTGATACCTCAGGTTCTAGGTAATTTAGATAAGGTTCCCATACTTTGTAAAACGGATCTGTTTTAGAATGCAATGTACATGTCAGATATTCCAGAGGCACCCATTCAAATAGTATCTTATGCCAATCTTTAATAGAAGGAACCTTATCACTAATCCACTGTAAAAGGATGTTTTTCCTTGCTGCAAAGGTAAGGATGTTGTAAAGCCTCCTCTTACTCACAGAAGTAACATGCCTACTAGGGAGACCCACTACCAGGGTAGTTATAAACAGCACACTAATGAAATCATCAACATGTACTGATCACATCTTTACTAATGCTGCAGAAATGAGCTTGAAAGCAGTATCCAGATCCATCGGATGTAGTGATCACAATATAGAATACATCATTAGGAAAACCAAAGTTCCAAAGGCTGGGCCTAATATAGTGTATAAGAGGTCATACAATACATTTTGTAGTGATTCCTATGTTGTTGATGTAAATAATATTTGTTGGTCCATGGTGTGTAATGAGAAACAACCACACGCTGCACCTGACACACTTATGAAATTGCTTATCCCAGTTACTAATAAGCATGCACCCATAAAAAATGACTAAAAACGTACTGCAAATTGAGAAATCATGTGACTAAACTGAATAAAAATAAGAAACTACACTATGAAACAACGATAAATTACATAAAGAATGATAGGAAAAGCTTTGGAGAACCTTAAATGAAATTTTGGGCAAAAATGCTAAGTCCTTTCCATCATTCATTGAATGGTTCCCCCATTCATCACAAAACCCACTGATATTGCTACTTTAATGGTTATTTAATTGGCAAGGTTAGCAAACTTAGGCATGACATGCCAGCAACAAATGCTGACAGTACACATCCAAGTATATCTGACCAAATTATTTAAGACAAGCGGTGTATTTATGAGTTCCGTAAAGTGAGTGTGGAAGAGGTTGTAACGGTTGTCGTACTCCTCCTCCTCCTCTGACGAGGAGAGGAGAGAGGGATCGGAAGACCAATGCGCAGCAAGGTATGTAGACATACTGATTTATTAGACAGATGACGAAAACACGAAAACAAACACTTGGAATGAATTACAAAATAACAAAACAACGAATGTAGACAGACCTGGACACGAACTTACATACAACGTGAAGAACGCATGAACCAGGAAAACAGACTACATAAAACGAACTAACTAACAAAAAACGGAACAGTCCCGTGTGGCGTAACATACAGACACTGACACAGGAGACAACCACCCACAACGAACACTGTGAAACAACCTACCTAAATATGACTCTCAATTAGAGGAAAACGCCAAACACCTGCCTCTAATTAAGAGCCATACCAGGCAACCCTTAAACCAACATAGAAACAGAAAACATAGAATGCCCACCCAAACTCACGTCCTGACCAACTAACACATAAAACAAACTAACAGAAATAGGTCAGGAACGTGACATAACCCCCCCTTAAGGTGCGAACTCCGGGCGCACCAGCACAAAGTTTAGGGGAGGGTCTGGGTGGGCATTTGACCACGGTGGTGGCTCAGGCTCAGGACCAGGTCCCCACCCCACCACAGTCAAACCCAGCATACATCTCCCCCTTAGAATGACCACCCTCTATCTCCACCCACCTAATATAAGGGGCAACACCAAGACAAGGTAGCTCAGGACAGCGAGGTAGGTCGAGACAGAGAGGTAGCTCAGGATAGAGAGGTAGCTCAGGATAGATAGATAGCTCAGGATAGAGGGGCAACTCCGGACTGAAAGGCAGCTCCGGACAGAGAGACAGCTCTGGACTGAGGGGCAGTTCTGGATTACTGGCAGCTCCGGGCTGGCTGACGGCTCTGGACGCTCATGGCTGGCTGACGGCTCTGGACGCTCATGGCTGGCTGACGGCTCTGGACGCTCATGGCTCACTGACGGCTCTGGCAGATCCTGTCTGGTTGGCGGCTCTGGCAGATCCTGTCTGTTTGGCGGCTCTGGCAGATCCTGTCTGGTTGGCGGCCCTGGCAGATCCTGTCTGGTTGGCGGCTCTGGCAGATCCTGTCTGGTTGGCGGCTCTGGCAGATCCTGACTGACGAATGGCTCTAGCGGCTCCTGACTGACTAACGGCTCTGACGGCTCGGGACAGACGGGCGGCTTTAATGGCTCGGGACAGACGGATGGCTCAGACGGCGCTGGGGAGACGGATGGCTCAGACGGCGCTGGGGAGACGGATGGCTCAGATGGCGCTGCGGAGACGGATGGCTCAGATGGCGCTGCGGAGACGGATGGCTCAGACTGATCCTGTCTGGCGGAAGGCTTTGGCTGCTCCTGTCTGGCGGAAGGCTCTAGCGGCTCCTGTCTGGCGGAAGGCTCTAGCGGCTCATGGCAGACGGGCGGCTTTGCAGGCTCAATACAGACGGGCAGTTCATGCGGCGCTTGGCAGACGGACAGTTCAGGCACCGTTGGGCAGACGGCAGACTCTGGCCGGCTGAGACGCACTGTAGGCCTGGTGCGTGGTGCTGGAACTGGAGGCACCGGGCTAAGGACACGCACCTTCATGCTAGTGCGGGGAGCAGGGACAGGGCACACTGGACTCTCAAAGCGTACTATATGCCTGGTGCGTGGTACCGGCACTGGTGGCACCGGGCTGAGGGCACGCACATCAGGACGAGTACGGGGAGAAGGAACAGTGCGTACAGGGCTCTGGAAACGCACAGGTGACTTAGTGCGTGGTGCCGGAACTGGAGGCACTGGGCTGGAGACACGCACCATAGGAAGAGTGCGTGGAGGAGGAACAGTGCTCTGAAAACGCACTGGAAGCCTGGTGCGTGGTGTAGGCACTGGTGGTACTGGGCTGGGGCGGGGAGGTAGCGCCGGAAATACCGGACCGTGCAGGCGTATTGGCTCCCTTGAACACTGAGCCTGCCCAACCTTACCTGGCTGAATGCTCCCCGTCGCCCGACCAGTGCGGGGAGGTGGAATAACCCGCACCGGGCTATGTAGGCGAACCGGGGACACCCTGCGTAAGGCTGGTGCCATGTAAGCCGGCCCAAGGAGACGTACTGGTGGCCAGATATGTAGAGCCGGCTTCATGGCACTTGGCTCAATGCTCAATCTAGCTCTACCAGTGCGGGGAGGTGGAATAACCCGCACCGGGCTATGCACACGTACAGGAGACACCGTGCGCTCTACTGCGTAACACGGTGTCTGCCCGTACTCCCGCTCTCCACGGTTAGCCTGGGAAGTGGGCGCAGGTCTCCTACCTGCCCTCGGCCCACTACCTCTTAGCCCTCCCCCAAGAAATTTTTGGGTAGTACTCACGGGCTTTTCGGGCTTCCGTGCTAGACGCGTCCCCTCATAATGCCGGTTCCTCTCTCCGGTCTCCTCCGCTCTCCGAGCTGCCTCCAGCTGTTCCCATGGGCGGCGATTCACCTCCACTTTAGCCCATGGTCCCTTACATCCATGATCTCCTCCCAAGACCATAAATCCTGCTTCGTGCGATGTTGTTGCTGTCCATTAACCCGCTGCTTGATCTGGGTTTGGTGGGTGGTTCTGTAACGGTTGTCGTACTCCTCCTCCTCCTCGGACGAGGAGAGGAGAGAGGGATCGGAAGACCAATGCGCAGCAAGGTATGTAGACATACTGATTTATTAGACAGATGACGAAAACACGAAAACAAACACTTGGAATGAATTACAAAATAACAAAACAACGAATGTAGACAGACCTGGACACGAACTTACATACAACGTGAAGAACGCATGAACCAGGAAAACAGACTACATAAAACGAATTAACTAACAAAAACCGGAACAGTCCCGTGTGGCGTAACATAGAGACACTGACACAGGAGACAACCACCCACAACGAACACTGTGAAACAACCTACCTAAATATGACTCTCAATTAGAGGAAAACGCCAAACACCTGCCTCTAATTAAGAGCCATACCAGGCAACCCTTAAACCAACATAGAAACAGAAAACATAGAATGCCCACCCAAACTCACGTCCTGACCAACTAACACATAAAACAAACTAACAGAAATAGGTCAGGAACGTGACATAACCCCCCCTTAAGGTGCGAACTCCGGGCGCACCAGCACAAAGTTTAGGGGAGGGTCTGGGTGGGCATTTGACCACGGTGGTGGCTCAGGCTCAGGACCAGGTCCCCACCCCACCACAGTCAAACCCAGCATACATCTCCCCCTTAGAATGACCACCCTCTATCTCCACCCACCTAATATAAGGGGCAACACCAAGACAAGGTAGCTCAGGACAGCGAGGTAGGTCGAGACAGAGAGGTAGCTCAGGATAGAGAGGTAGCTCAGGATAGATAGATAGCTCAGGATAGAGGGGCAACTCCGGACTGAAAGGCAGCTCCGGACAGAGAGACAGCTCTGGACTGAGGGGCAGTTCTGGATTACTGGCAGCTCCGGGCTGGCTGACGGCTCTGGACGCTCATGGCTGGCTGACGGCTCTGGACGCTCATGGCTGGCTGACGGCTCTGGACGCTCATGGCTCACTGACGGCTCTGGCAGATCCTGTCTGGTTGGCGGCTCTGGCAGATCCTGTCTGTTTGGCGGCTCTGGCAGATCCTGTCTGGTTGGCGGCCCTGGCAGATCCTGTCTGGTTGGCGGCTCTGGCAGATCCTGTCTGGTTGGCGGCTCTGGCAGATCCTGACTGACGAATGGCTCTAGCGGCTCCTGACTGACTAACGGCTCTGACGGCTCGGGACAGACGGGCGGCTCTAATGGCTCGGGACAGACGGATGGCTCAGACGGCGCTGGGGAGACGGATGGCTCAGACGGCGCTGGGGAGACGGATGGCTCAGATGGCGCTGCGGAGACGGATGGCTCAGATGGCGCTGCGGAGACGGATGGCTCAGACTGATCCTGTCTGGCGGAAGGCTTTGGCTGCTCCTGTCTGGCGGAAGGCTCTAGCGGCTCCTGTCTGGCGGAAGGCTCTAGCGGCTCATGGCAGACGGGCGGCTTTGCAGGCTCAATACAGACGGGCAGTTCATGCGGCGCTTGGCAGACGGACAGTTCAGGCACCGTTGGGCAGACGGCAGACTCTGGCCGGCTGAGACGCACTGTAGGCCTGGTGCGTGGTGCTGGAACTGGAGGCACCGGGCTAAGGACACGCACCTTCATGCTAGTGCGGGGAGCAGGGACAGGGCACACTGGACTCTCAAAGCGTACTATATGCCTGGTGCGTGGTACCGGCACTGGTGGCACCGGGCTGAGGGCACGCACATCAGGACGAGTACGGGGAGAAGGAACAGTGCGTACAGGGCTCTGGAAACGCACAGGTGACTTAGTGCGTGGTGCCGGAACTGGAGGCACTGGGCTGGAGACACGCACCATAGGAAGAGTGCGTGGAGGAGGAACAGTGCTCTGAAAACGCACTGGAAGCCTGGTGCGTGGTGTAGGCACTGGTGGTACTGGGCTGGGGCGGGGAGGTAGCGCCGGAAATACCGGACCGTGCAGGCGTATTGGCTCCCTTGAACACTGAGCCTGCCCAACCTTACCTGGCTGAATGCTCCCCGTCGCCCGACCAGTGCGGGGAGGTGGAATAACCCGCACCGGGCTATGTAGGCGAACCGGGGACACCCTGCGTAAGGCTGGTGCCATGTAAGCCGGCCCAAGGAGACGTACTGGTGGCCAGATATGTAGAGCCGGCTTCATGGCACTTGGCTCAATGCTCAATCTAGCTCTACCAGTGCGGGGAGGTGGAATAACCCGCACCGGGCTATGCACACGTACAGGAGACACCGTGCGCTCTACTGCGTAACACGGTGTCTGCCCGTACTCCCGCTCTCCACGGTTAGCCTGGGAAGTGGGCGCAGGTCTCCTACCTGCCCTCGGCCCACTACCTCTTAGCCCTCCCCCAAGAAATTTTTGGGTAGTACTCACGGGCTTTTCGGGCTTCCGTGCTAGACGCGTCCCCTCATAATGCCGGTTCCTCTCTCCGGTCTCCTCCGCTCTCCGAGCTGCCTCCAGCTGTTCCCATGGGCGGCGATTCACCTCCACTTTAGCCCATGGTCCCTTACATCCATGATCTCCTCCCAAGACCATAAATCCTGCTTCGTGCGATGTTGTTGCTGTCCATTAACCCGCTGCTTGATCTGGGTTTGGTGGGTGGTTCTGTAACGGTTGTCGTACTCCTCCTCCTCCTCGGACGAGGAGAGGAGAGAGGGATCGGAAGACCAATGCGCAGCAAGGTATGTAGACATACTGATTTATTAGACAGATGACGAAAACACGAAAACAAACACTTGGAATGAATTACAAAATAACAAAACAACGAATGTAGACAGACCTGGACACGAACTTACATACAACGTGAAGAACGCATGAACCAGGAAAACAGACTACATAAAACGAATTAACTAACAAAAACCGGAACAGTCCCGTGTGGCGTAACATAGAGACACTGACACAGGAGACAACCACCCACAACGAACACTGTGAAACAACCTACCTAAATATGACTCTCAATTAGAGGAAAACGCCAAACACCTGCCTCTAATTAAGAGCCATACCAGGCAACCCTTAAACCAACATAGAAACAGAAAACATAGAATGCCCACCCAAACTCACGTCCTGACCAACTAACACATAAAACAAACTAACAGAAATAGGTCAGGAACGTGACAGAGGTAAAACAATTATTGTTGTCTATCAACAATGACAAGCCACCTGGGTCTGAGTAAAGACTTTCAGCACGCTTATAGGGAAGGACATTCAACAAGCACAGCACTTACACAAATTACTGATGATTGGCTGAGAGAAATTGATGATAAAAATATTGTGGGGGCTGTTTTGTTAGACTTCAGTGGGGCTTTGGACATTATCGATCATAGTCTACTGCTGGAAAAACACAAGTGTTATGGATTTACACCCCCTGATATATTGTGGATGAAGAGTTAGGTAGAATCAGGAATTCCCCAGGGCAGCTGTCTAGGCCCCTTACTTTTTTCAATCTAATGACATGCTGGCTTTGAGTAAAGCCAGTGTGTCTATGTATACGGATGACTCAACACTATACACATCAGCTACTACAATGACTGAAATGACTGCAACACTTAACAAAGAGTTCATTTCAGAATGTGTGGCAAAGAATAAGTTAGTCCTAATTATTTAAAAAACTAAAATCATTGTATTTGGGACAGCACGGCTGGCACTTAGATGTACACAGAGAGTTAACCTTACTAATATGCATGTCAATCTTCCCTGGCTCAAAGTGAAGGAGAGATTGACTTCATTACTACTCATATTTGTGAGAGGTATTGACATGTTGAATGCACCGAGCTGTCTGTTTGAACTACTGGCACACAGCTCAGACACCCATGCATTTCAACTACTGGCACACAGCTCAGACACCCAAGACATGCCACCAGAGGTCTCTTCACATTCCCCAAGTCCAGAATAGACTATGGGAGGCACACAGTACTTCTACCGATGTTCGTCTGAGGAAGAAGGAGTAGACCAAAGCGCAGCATGGTACGTGTTCATGATGTTTATTATAACCTGAACACTGAAACAAAAAACAAAAGTGGAACAAAACGCAACAGTTCTGTCAAGTACTCACACAAAACAGAAAACTACCCCTCAAAACCAACATGGAAAATGGCAACCTAAATAGGCTCCCCAATCAGAGACAACGAGAAACAGCTGTCTCTGATTGGGAACCAATTCAGGCCCCCATAAACCTAATTACCCCTAGACTATACACAATCCCCATAGATAAACAAAAACCCTAGACAATACAAAAACTAAACAAACCACCCTTGTCACACCCTGACCTAACCAAAAAATAAAGAAAACAAATATAACTAAAGTCAGGGCGTGACAGTACTACATAGAGCCGTGACTACATGGAACTCTATTCCACCTTAAGTAACTCATGCAAGCTGTAGAATTATATAAAAATAACAGATAAAAATACACCTTATGGAACAGCGGGGACTGTGAAGCAACACAAACACAGACACAGAAACATGCACACAAACACATGAGAACATATGCACTATACACACAGATTTTTTATTGTGGTGGCTTAGAAAGTATTTACCCCCTTGGCATTTTTCCTATTTTGTTGCCTTACAACCTGGAATTAAAATAGATTTTTTGGGAGGGTTGTATCATTTGATTTACACAACATGCCTACCACTTTGAAGATGCAAAATATTTTTTATTGTGAAACAAATAAGAAATAAGACAAAAAACAGAATACTTGAGCATGCATAACTATTCACCCCCCCTCCAAAGTCAATACTTTGTAGAGCCACCACAATTACAGTTGCAAGTCTCTTGGGCTATATCTCTATTACCTTGGCACATCTTGCCACTGGGATTTCTGCCCATTCTTCAAGTCAAAACTGCTCCATCTCCTTCAAGTTGGATGGGTCCCGCTGGTATACAGCAATCTTTAAGTCATACCACAGATTCTCAATTGGATTGAGGTCTGGGCTTTGACTAGGCCATTCCAAGATATTTAAATGTGTCACGCCCTGGCCTTAGTATTCTTTGTTTTCTTTATTATTTTAGTTAGGTCAGGGTGTGACATGGGGAATGTTTATGTTTTGTTGGTGTTGGGTGTTTCTATGGTAAAGGGGTTATGGGGTGTAGTATATGGATTTGTGTTGAGTTCAGATGTCTAGCGTTGTCTATGTATGTTTAGTTATCTAGGAGAGTCTATGGTTGCCTGAATGAGTTCCCAATTAGAGACAGCTGATTGCGGTTGTCTCTGATTGGGAGCCTTATTTAGGGTAGCCATAGGCTCTCATTGGTTGTGAGTAATTGTCTATGTCAGAACGTTTGTAGCCTGTTGTATGTGCACGACGTTTATTAGCTTCACGATCGTTTGTTGTTTTGTTAGTTTGTATTAAGTGTTTCGTGTTTATTTTTCGTCATCTTTTAAAATAAAAGAAGATGGCTTACTTTCCAAATGCTGCGTTTTGGTCCATCAATCCGCCACACGATCGTGACAGAATTACTCACCATTATAGGACCAAGCGGCATGGAAAGCGGCAACAGGACCTACCTACACAGGATTCATGGACATGGGAGGAGATACTGGATGGTAAGGGGCCGTGGGCTCAACCGGGAGAATATCGCCTTCCTCGTGAAGAGCTGGAGGCAGCTAAAGCCGAGAGGAGGCGATATGAGGAGGCAGCACGGAGACAAGGCTGGAAACCCGTGAGTACAACCCAAAAATTTCTTGGGGGGGGCCTTAAAGGGAGTGTGGCGAAGTCAGGTAGGAAACCTGCGCCTACTCCCTGTACTTACCGTGGAGAGCGAGAGTACGGGCAGACACCGTGTTACGCAGTAGAGCGCACGATGTCTCCTGTACGCGTGCATAGCCCGGTTCGGTACATTTCAGCTCCACGTATCGGCCGGGCTAGACTGAGCGTTGAGCCGTATGTCATGAAGCCGGCCCAACGCATCTGGTCACCAGTGCGTCTCCTCGGGCCGGCGTACATGGCACCAGCCTTACGCATGGTGTCCCCGGTTCGCCTACATAGGCCGGTGCGGGTTATTCCACCTCCCCGCACTGGTCAGGCGACGGGGAGCATACAACCAGGTAAGGTTGGGCAGGCTCGGCGTTCAAGGGAGCCAGTACGCCTGCACGGTCCGGTATTTCCGGCGCCACCTCCCCGCCCCAACCCAGTACCACCAGTGCCTCCTCCACGCACTAGCTATATGGTGCGTGTCTCCAGCCCTTTACCACCAGTGTCTAAACCACGCACCAAGCCTCCTGTGTGTCCCCAGAGTCCTGTGCGTCCTGTTGCTGCTCCCCGCACTAGCCCTGAGTTGCGTGTCCCCAGCCCGGTGCCACCAGTCCCGGCACCACGCACCAGGCCTACAGTGCGCCTCAGCCGGCAGGAGTCTGCCGTCTGCACAGCGATGACTGAACTGCCCGTCTCCCCAGCGCCATCTGAGCCATCCGTCTCCCCAGCGCCATCTGAGCCATCCGTCTCCCCAGCGCCATCTGAGCCATCCGTCTGCCATGAGCCTGCAAAGCCGCCCGTCTGCCATGAGCCTGCAAAGCCGCCCGTCTGCCATGAGCCTGCAAAGCCGCCCGTCTGCCATGAGCCCACTGAGCCGCCAGCCAGACAGGAGCCGCTAGAGCCGCCAGCCAGACAGGAGCCGCTAGAGCCGTCCGTCAGACAGGATCTGCCAGAGCCGCCAACCAGACAGGATCTGCCAGAGCCGCCAACCAGACAGGATCTGCCAGAGCCGCCAACCAGACAGGATCTGCCAGAGCCGCCAATCAGACAGGAGCAGCCAGATCAGTCAGCCAGCCATGAGCAGCCAGATCCGTCAGCCAGCCATGAGCAGCCAGATCCGTCAGCCAGCCATGAGCAGCCAGATCCGTCAGCCAGCCATGAGCAGCCAGATCCGTCAGCCTGCCATGAGCAGCCAGATCCGTCAGCTAGCCATGAGCAGCCAGATCCGTCAGCTAGCCATGAGCAGCCAGATCCGTCAGCTAGCCATGAGCAGCCAGATCCGTCAGCTAGCCATGAGCAGCCAGATCCGTCAGCCAGCCATGAGCAGCCAGATCCGTCAGCCAGCCATGAGCAGCCAGATCCGTCAGCCAGCCATGAGCAGCCAGATCCGTCAGCCAGCCATGAGCAGCCAGATCCGTCAGCCAGCCATGAGCAGCCAGATCAGTCAGCCAGCCATGAGCAGCCAGATCCGTTAGCCAGCCATGAGCAGCCAGATCTGTCAGCCAGCCATGGGCCGTCCCTCAGTCCGGAGCTGCAGTCCCTCAGTCCGGAGCTGCAGTCCCTCAGTCCGGAGCTGCAGTCCCTCAGTCCGGAGCTGCCATTCCTCAGTCCGGAGCTGCCATTCCTCAGTCCGGAGCTGCCCCTTACCCTGGTGCTGCCCCTTACCCTGGTGCTGCCCCTTACCCTGGTGCTGCCCCTTACCCTGGTGCTGCCCCTTACCCTGGTGCTGCCCCTGACCCTGGTACTGGCCCTTAGTCCGGAGCTGCCCCTTAGTCCGGAACTGCCCCTTAATGCAATGGGGTTAATGTGGAGGGGGGTCATTTGGAGGAAGCCTAGGAGGTGGTTAGGGACTGTGGTGACGTGGGGACCACAACCTGAGCCGGAGCCGCCACCGTGGATGGAAGCCCACCCAGACCCTCCCCTAGACTGTGTAATGGTGCGCCCGGAGTTCGCACCTTAAGGGGGGGGTTATGTCACGCCCTGGCCTTAGTATTCTTTGTTTTCTTTATTATTTTAGTTAGGTCAGGGTGTGACATGGGGAATGTTTATGTTTTGTTGGTGTTGGGTGTTTCTATGGTAAAGGGGTTATGGGGTGTAGTATATGGATTTGTGTTGAGTTCAGATGTCTAGCGTTGTCTATGTATGTTTAGTTATCTAGGAGAGTCTATGGTTGCCTGAATGAGTTCCCAATTAGAGACAGCTGATTGCGGTTGTCTCTGATTGGGAGCCTTATTTAGGGTAGCCATAGGCTCTCATTGGTTGTGAGTAATTGTCTATGTCAGAACGTTTGTAGCCTGTTGTATGTGCACGACGTTTATTAGCTTCACGATCGTTTGTTGTTTTGTTAGTTTGTATTAAGTGTTTCGTGTTTATTTTTCGTCATCTTTTAAAATAAAAGAAGATGGCTTACTTTCCAAATGCTGCGTTTTGGTCCATCAATCCGCCACACGATCGTGACAAAATGTTTCCCCTTAAACCACTCAAGTGTTGCTTTAGCAGTATGCTTAGGGTCATTGTTCTGCTAGAAGGTGAACCGCCGTCCCAGTCTCAAATCTCTGTAAGACTGAAACAGGTTTCCCTAAAAACATTCCCTGTATTTAGCGCCATCCATCATTCCTTCAATTCTGACCAGTTTCCCAGTCCCTGCCGACGAAAAACATCCCCACAGCATGATGCTGCCACCACCATGCTTCACTATGGCGATGGTGTTCTCGGGGTGATGAGAGGTGTTGGGTTTGCACCAGACATAGTGTATTCCTTGATGACCAGAGTACCTTCTTCCATATGTTTGGGGAGTCTCCCACATGTTTGCTTCTTTGAGAAATTGCTTTTTTCTGGACACTCTTCCGTAAAGCCCAGCTCTGTGGAGTGTCCGGCTTAAAGTGGTCCTATGGACAGAATCTCCAAACACTGCTGTGGAGCTTTGCAGCTCCTTCAGGGTTATCTTTGGTCTCTTTGTTGCCTCTCTGATTAATGCCCTCCTTGCCTAGTTTGTGAGTTTTGGTGGACGGCCCTCTCTTGGCAGGTCTGCTTTGTTGCTATATTCTTTCAATTTTTTAATAATGGATTTAATGGTGCTCCATGGGATGTTCAAAGTTTTGGATATTTTTTTATAGCCCAACCCTGATCTGTACTCCATAACTTTGTCACTGACCTGTTTGGAGAGCTCCTTGGTCTTCATAGTGCCTCTTGCTTGGTGGTGCCCCTTGCTTAGTGATGTTGCAGACTCTGGGGCCTTTCAGAACAGGTGTGTGTATATACTGAGATCATGTGACAGATCATGTGACACTTAGATTGCACACAGGTGGACTTTATTTAACTAATTATGTGACTTCTGAAGGTAATTTTTTGCACCAGATCTTATTTAGGGGCTTCATAGCAAGGGGGCTGAGTACAGATGCATGCACCACTTTTCAATTTTAACTTTTTTTTTTTTTTTTTAAATAAGTAACACGTTTTTTTTTCATTTCACTTCACAAATTTTGACTATTTTCTGTATGTCCATTACATGTAATCCAAATAAAAATCTATTTAAATTACAGGTTGTAATGCAACAAAATAGGAAAAACACCAAGGGGTGAATACTTTTGCAAGGCACTCTATGTGGTAGTAGAGAAGTGGCCTGAGGGAACACACTTAATGTGTTGTGAATGTATTTCAATGTTAAAATTGTATAACTGCCTTAATTTCGATGGACCCCAGGAAGAATAACTGCTGCATTGGCAGAATCCCGGGCCTATAGCCCCTCCAGAAATAGCCATAATGAATTTTCACTACTCAACTTCATAGTCATTCAAATATCCAATCACAGATCAATGGCTTAATAACTACTTTATACAGGCGTCTTTCTCTCTATCTTTGCCTGAAGCTAAAAGCTTCTGAGACAGGATGTCATTGTCCTCGCGCGTCAAGGCCTAGTTACACCACCGCAGGGTCCCTGTTCTCCCCTGTGAGGAGCGGAATGCGTGAGGCAGGTGTAGGCTGCATTTTAAACTGTTAATGAGGCGTGTCTAAACGCATCAAAATGCGTACCGTGCTGTGCGCCATTCTCCCAATTTAGTTAGTCCTTACTAGACAAAAGCCACCAGAGAGTGTTTTCCTCTCTAAACGGCAGTGAATGGGTGCATGCGGTGGGAGTTATATTGTAGATCCAAACCCCTGTTGATAGCAACTGCTACTGTTTAACCAACAGAGGCCAGTGGTTATCTATATATCGTGAAAAAGTCTCTTATAGAAAAACAGCCTGTATTAATATCCCGTAGAACAGACAACAAAGAGCATGGGCGCCAAGAAACTGATATCATGCGTGTGCTTTCAGACACTGGACTGCCAGGGTTGAGACAAACAGGATACACCACCCACTGGGCACAGATGTCAATTCAACATATTTTCCACGTTGGTTCAATGTACTTTCATTGAAACGACGTGGAAACAACGTTGATTCAACCAGTGTGTGCCCAGTGGGCAGTAAGCCTTAGTGGTAAGGGATAGGCCACTATATGCCTATTCCACAAGGCTGTGGCACACTAAGTACCAACCCAGTATCTCAATATGTAATCAAACAGGCCTGCAGCAGCCAACACATTTTGGATAGGCCTTTCTATTTCACGTTTCGAGGACCTACATGCAATGTATTACACATTTTCATTTCCAGGTGGTTCAGGGACTCAGCTTTATGCAATGACTGCAATGAGTGGACGAGAGGGACCCACTGAATGGAACTCATATCATCTCAGATTGGCCATGTGGTGAAAGATGATCTGTGTGTACAAGGGTAATTATAGCCTAGACCTAATACGGAACTGTTTTCTTCAACCACATGACCAGAGTTGGACTGAAGAATGTGAGAGCCACACTTAACTGGGCAGAGGAGTCATATCTGGGCGGTGCTCTGAGATAAGTTGTGTGTGGTTAATTTGTGTTTAGTCTCTGTTTGATACAGTAACATATGGATAAGAGAAGGCTCTCACCTCTAGGTCTGTCAAGCACCGCAGTGGTTAATGTGTGTTAGGCTACATTATTCTAATAGGAGTGTCCGCATCCTCAAGTGGGCTATTAACAGTGCATGTGTGTGTGTGTGTGTGTGTGTGTGTGTGTGTGTGTGTGTGTGTGTGTGTGTGTGTGTGTACTGTGTTCATTTGGAAAAGGAGACAAGAGATTATGCAAATGAGCTTGTGTGACAGACTCAAGGAAGATGATAACACCTCATGCAGAGTGTAATGTACCACCTTCGAGCTTGCGCGACCAGAATGTGCAATCTGTTCCATCAGAACCTGTGACCATTATTTATATCCCTTGTACTCATTCAACCGCAGCTGATACACAACACACTATTTGAACTTCATGTAGGAGTGCAGGTAGCGTTAAGGATAAGGATGAGGTTAAGGACTCATGTCCTTTCTAGCATGGTCTGATGACATCTGTGATACAGTGGCAATTATTTGTCTCTCCTCTCCTCTCTCCTGGACTCAGATTTAAGTCATTCTAGTGCAAGGATGGCATAAAAGTGACTGGAACACAAAGCCTGGCCTACTTTCTGCCCTTATGGAGAATATGAATGAGCTACAGTGATTGTGCTAACGCCTGTCTGATTTTAATTAACAAGCAGCTTTGGCGATAAAACCCACTCTGTCTATATCTACCAGCAATACTGATACACCCACTTTTTGAGTTGAGGGAGAGAAATGGAGAGGGAGGAGAGAGGGGAATAGAGGTGGTAGAAAAGGAGGAAGAGGGGAGAGATGGAGATGGAGAGAGGAAGGGGGAGATGACTGTTTAAGTAAAAAATACATAAAATTCATAGTTTAACTGAATGCCCACAAGCTGTTGGGAGGCGTGGTAATTTCAACATGCGCGTTCTCTTCTCCAGAGCATGGCTGTGGGTGTTTCACTCACACACAGGCACACACACTCACTGTAATACAAAATTACACACACACACTCCAATGAAAGATAACACATGCAGTGCCTTCAGAAAGTAGTCACAGCCCTTGACTTATTCCACATTTGTTGTGTTACAGCCTGAATTCCAAATGGATAAAAACAAAATCTCAGCAATCTACACACAATACCCCAGAATGACAAAGTGAATACATGTTTTTAGAAATGTTTGCAAATTTATTGAAAATGATTGAAAAGTATTCAATACTTTGTAGAAACACTTTTGGCTGTGATTATGACAGTATTGAGTATGTCTGTATCAGCTTTGCACATCTGGATTTGGGGATTTTCTCCCATTATTCCTTAAAGATTTTCTCAAGCTCTGTTCAGTTAGATGGGGTGCAGCAGTGAACAGCAATCTTCAAGTCTTTCCACAGATTTCCAATGGGATTCAAGTCTGGGCTTTGGCTGAGCCACACAAGGACTTTCACATAATTGTTCTGAAGCCATCCAGTGTTGCTTGGCTGTATGCTTGAGGTCATTGTCCTGTTAGAAGGTAAATCTTTGCCCCAGTGTAAGGTCGTTTGCATTCTGAAGCCGGTTCTTGTCAAGGATTTTCCTGTATTTGGCTCCATTCATTGTTCCCTCTAACCTTACCAGTCTCCCAGTCCCTGCCGCTGAAAATCATCCCCATAGCATGATGCTGCCACCAACATGCTTCCCGGTAGGGATGGTGTTAGATGGATGATGAGCTGTGCATGGTTTTCTCCAGACATAGCACTTTGCATTCATGCCAAAGATTTACATTTTTGTCTCATCAGACCACAGAATATTTTGCCTTATGCTCTCAGACTCTTTCACTTGCCCTTTTGCAAACTCCAGGTGTGCTATCAATCAATCAATCAATCAAATGTATTCATAAAGCCCCTTTTACATCAGCCGATGTCACAAAGTGCTGTAACAGAAACCCAGCCTAAAACCCCGAACTGCAAGCAATGCAGATGTAGAAGCACGGTGGCTAGGAAAAACTCCCTAGAAAGGCCAGAACCTAGGAAGAAACCTAGAGAGGAACCAGGCTATGAGGGGTAGCCAGTTCTCTTCTGGCTGTGCCGGGTGGAGATTATAACAGAACATGGCCAAGATGTTCAAACGTTCATAGATGACCAGCATGGTCAGATAATAATAATCACAGTAGTTGTAGAGGGTGTAACAGGTCAGCACCTCAGGAGTAAATGTCAGTTGGCTTTTCATAGCCGATCATTCAGAGTTAGAGACAGCGGTAGAGAGAGAGGCCAAAACAGCAGGTCCAGGACAAGGTAGCATGTATAGTGAACAGGTCATGGTTCCATTGCTCCAGGCAGAACAGTTGAAACTGGAGCAGCAGCATGACCAGGTGGACTGGGGACAGCGAGGAGTCATCAGGCTAGGTAGTCCTGAGGCATGGTCCTAGGGCTCAGGTCCTCCGAGAGAAGAGAAAGGAGAGGAGAGAGAGAAAGCGAGAGAGAGAAAAAGAGAGAGAGATCATTAGAGGGAGCATACTTAAATTCACACAGGACACCGGATAAGACATGAGAAACACTCCAGATATAACAGACTGACCCTAGCCCCGCGACACATAAACTATTGCAGCATAAATACTGGAGGCTGAGACAGGAGGAGTCGGGAAACCCTGTGGCCCTGTCCGACGATACCCCCAGACAGGGCCAAACAGGCATGTGGCTTTTTCTCAGGAGTGGCTTCTGTCTAGCCACTCTCACATAAAACCCAGATTGGTGATGTGCTGTAGAGACTGTTGTCCATCTGACAGGTTCTCAGCCATTGTCACAGTGTTCATTGGGTTCTTGGTCAACTCCCTGACCAAGGTCCTTCTTGCCCGGGTTACTCAGTTTGGTCAGACAGCCATCTCTAGGCAGAGTCCTGGGTAGCTCCATATTTTTTCTATTTCCCAATGATGGAGACCACTGTGCTCTTGGAAACTTTTCAACACTCTAGAAATTGTTTTATACCCTTCCCCAGATATACAGTAACAGTCAAATGTTTGGACACACCTACCCATTCAAGGGTTTTTCTTTATTTGTATTTTTTTTTAACAAGGCACACTTGTTAATTGAAATGCATTCCAGGTGACTACCTCATGAAGGTGGTTGAGAGAATGCCAAGAGTGTGCAAAGCAGTCATCAATGCTACTTGAAGAATCTCAAATATGAAAGACTTTTTTTGGTTACTACATGATTCCATATTTTTTTTCTTCATAGTTTTGATGTCTTCACTATTATTCTACAATGTAGAAAATAGTAAAAATAAAGAAAAACCATTGAATGAGTAGGTGTCCAAACATTTGACTGGTACTGTATGCTTCATCACAATTCTATCTTAGCGATCCAAGGACAGTTCCTTGGACTTCATGGTATAGTTTCTGCTCTGACATGCACTGTCAACTGTGGGACCTTACATAGACAGGTGTGTTTCTTTCTAAATCATGTCCAATCAATTGAATTTACCACAGGTGGACTCCAATAGTAAGTTTTAGTGACATCTCAAGGATGATCAAAGGAACTTGGATGCACCTGAGCTCAATATGAAGTGTCATAGCAAAGGGGTGTGAATAGTCATATAAATTAGATATTTCTGTATATCATGTTCAATAAATGTGCAAACATTTCTAAAAACA